>NW_017674455.1:55661-85322 GCF_001879085.1 Nicotiana attenuata
AGACGACTAATACCACAAACTGTATCACCAATCACAAACTACGACCTGACAAAGGACACATGATAAACAATAGTAGAACAAGCCCGACAAGGGCACACAATATCCGTACAAAAGCATAAGATCGGTAAGGGCACAAGTCAAGCATCAATGTACACATAAAGTATACTCCCTAAAGCCACCCCCAACTAAAAATACTGCAGTGTCCTCACTGCACAATATCAAGATAAAATAAAAGTAGTTTGAGGGTCTCCCTGAGGTCTACATCAGACTAGCAGACTACGGGAGAAAGACTAATCACTGCTGTGAAGAACTCTTGGCCTCATCATCATCGGTATCATCAGCATCATCACCAGCAGCATTCGACATGAAGGAATACTCTTCGCTATCATCGTTGTCTTCGACTGGTATCTTCCTGTTCGGCTGCCCCCATTTGAAGATAGCCTTGATGCCTCTCCATATCTTTATCATAAACTTGCCCTTCTTCTTATTTCTCATTTTCTCCTATTAGAAGTCCGTCTGAAGATCTACATGTGCCTTCGCCATGTTGCCATAGGCTGCCTTGAGTCTGCCAACAGAAGCTGCCAACTTCTCATGAGACTCTGCCTGCTTTTTCTGGGAATCAAGGCAGGCCTTCATTTCTTCCCTGGTAACATACTCGGGCCTAGGCTGGGGATGTGAGGGTCCATTAGGGAGCTGTGACACTAAGTCACGGATTGCGCCAAGCTGCGAGTTCAACATCCCAAATGGTCCCTCAGGCACTGCTCCCTCTGAGGATGACTTTGGTCCGGCAACAGTGGTGACTTTCCTCTTCTTACTCTTTACTGCACTACCCTCTCCTGTTACTCTCAACGATGAAAGGGTTTGTCGGCCGGTAACCAACGATCGGTGCTACGTACCTCAACATCTGCCCGTCGGCACAACTCTATAATCAGTAAAGGGAACATCAAGCCTGAGCTATCGCCTAGCAAATACTCTTTCAGCTCCTGAATGATATAATGGGCGACATTCACATGAATGCCGTCAAGTATGCATGCGATCATCAGGGCTCTGCCATCTGAAACATCCGAAACATTTCCACACGGTGATACTCTATTGCAGATGATGTAAAGCCACATCTTGGCCTCAGCCGTGAAGTCGATGGACTTCAAACCCTTTCTCTTGTTGGCCCACTTTGCTCTCATGCCTGCGGGATAAAGTTTAGAAACTATCCAATCTCCGTTTGAGCAATGATCCTTTTCTCGCACCGGCTCAAGTGGGTGGTCAGAAAGCCCTAGAATGTCATTGATCTGTTCAGTCCCAAACCTCGTTGTTTTGCCTCTTATGGTTTGTTGTGGATTGTCGAAGTCTGTACACTTAAGGTTTGCGTAAAACTCACGAACCCACTCCTCATTGTTCTTGCACGGAGTAGGCATGAAACAAGACCAGCCGGTGGTCTGCAAACGGCCATAAAAATCTGGAAGTAACTCTGCCAATTTATCCTTGGAGATCCCCTTTTCAAGAACGATCTTTTTTGTGAGAAGGTTCTCATAATACCGGTGATGACAAACAATAGACATGAAACGTTCATTGTCAAATTGTTCACCACACCTTCTTCCTCAATTTCATGATTAAACGCCATGTTTTCGTTCAAGTTCGGGTCCATTTTTGAAGTTTAAAGTACCTAAAAATAAAAACCAAGTTAGTAGGGAATTATAATCATGCCAAGCAATTCAAAACAATGCAATTAGGCCAAAGAATCAAGACAAATGGGCCGAGCACGCTAAAATTGCAAAGCCACTATTTTTTGTCAAATCTGCCAGTTACCGCACCTGCGGAAAAATCAACGCAAGTGCGGTTCCGCTTCTACGGAATTTCATTCCCTTCTGCGAACTTGCCCAGCTGACCAGAATCGCACCTACAGAATTTACATCGCAGGTGCGACGCTGCATCTGCGGCCCTTTTTGCGCATCTGCGATGTTCATCAGAGGGTTCATAGGCCTAGAATATTTTCGACTCTTTTCACTTCTAAGCATGATTTTAGCACATAATTTATACTTCAGAATTCTAAATTAGTGCACTACATGAACATACGACTCTATTAAACATGATTTTATGGTACTTAGCAATAAACTTTCTTTTGGATAATTTGTCAAACACATTACAAGCAGAGATAATGTTATGCAGCTTCTTCAATCTAATTTGGTACTCAAACATCCCCTAAATTTGTTTTTCATCATCAACAAGACACATAAATACACTCTCAACCAATGTCCCTCACTCCTAAAACTAACATTGATAATAAAATAAAATAAAATAAAAAAGAAAAACAGGACTATGGGGGTTCGTCCATAAAAATAAATCAGAGATGAAGAAAAAGAAGAAAATAAAAATAGAAGAGAGAAGTAGAAAAGGGAACTGAAGATGATACCTGCGTTGCTTTGTGTGTGAGAAGTGGTGAAGAGCAATAGCGTGAGAGATGAGAGGGAGTTTTGAAATTTGGGAAAAAATTAGAGTCTCACCTGACTGATGAAGGGCTTTAAAATTACCCGTTTGATCGCTTCTGTGGAAGAATGAACGCTTAAGCGTGAGCGCTTTTGCAACTGGCAAATTGCTTCTCCGATATTTTTGCATCTGCGCTTCACTTAGCGCTTCTACGAGGCCGCATCTGCGAGAAAAGTTCCGTAGATGCGGTTACTCCAGATAATTAATGCACAGACTGGGCAGCTACTGTTTTTGTTCACTCTAACGCTTGAAACTCCTCAATTCAACTCCAAAAAATCTAAAACTTTGCAGATTAGTCAAAATAACACATTAAACTATTCTAAAAAAGAAAATTTCAAAACACGACTAAAAATTTGAAAACGATGGGTTGCCTCCCACCAAGCGCTACATTTAATGTCGTGGCACAACACAAATCACTTTACTACTTTTCTCTCCACTTGGAAGATATGAATTGGGCACCTAACCTGGAATCAAGCTTGTGACCACGAGAAACGGGGGTGGTAAATAGATGATCAAGCCAAACTTTAATTTCTTCATTTTGCATTTCTTGGCTTTCATGTGAGGAATGTCATTTTTCCTTCTTGAATATGCAAATTGCAAAATGTATAGCTCTTATTTTTCTTCTTTGCACTTCCATATGGATTCGCACAAGTCAATTCCCATATCACCATGCAATTCCAAAGTTGAAAAATGCTTGGAGTGCGACCTCAAGCCTTCAAATTGCAATTCTTCCCGGATTTTGACATTGTCTTTTTCCCCCGGACTAGAGGTAATCTCAACCATCTTTTCAACTACATCGATTGACTCTAATTCCATATTTTTCTTGGCATCACCAACAAGCATGGAGTCAGTTGGCGGATGTTCAATTTCTTGATTCCTCAAAATAAAGCTCACTTTCTTCCTCAGAGTTGGACTCTTCTTGACCTCTTTCCACACTCTCAAGTTGGTGAGCATAGTCAGCCTCAACCAATATTTTCGTTTGATCTTCCAAAGTGGGGATATTCTCATCATTTTGAGTGTGTTTCAAGTCCTCGAGTGCCAAGTTGTGCTTCTCCTCATTTTCATGAATGGCCTCCAACATGAGCATCATCCTCTCATTTTGAGCATTTGAGAGTTCTTCTTTGTTTTGATCAAGTGCCAAAGAAGGATTTTCAGCTTCAACCTCTAAGGAAGGTTCTTGGCTATCATTCACTTCCGAGGCTTTTTGGACCTCTAAAGCTTCAAGCATTTCTCCCATTTATGAGTTCAACATTTCAAGCGCCAAATTATTTTGGAGACTATTTTTCAAAAGCTCCTCCAAGGCATTTTGCTCTTTGTTTCCTCCTTCAAGTAGGCATTCTATCATGAGCTTGAACTCTCTATTTTGACTATGCTCAACTTCTTCCACTTTCATATCTCTATACTTGTCATCATAAAAAGTAGAATCATCATAACGGGGGTTCGGGGAAGGGAAGGACAAATAAGCACAATTATCCCAATGACCATTTTTACCACCACACTTATCACAAATACTCCACTCATGGGTTTGAGATTGTGTGCACAATCCGCCCCCAGGAGAATTTAAATAATTTTGCCAAGAGTGTGATCCTTCACAATAAGGACAAGGGTCATCAAGGTATGAACAACTACCATCCGACCAATTTTCATTACATGATGCCATTTTTCAAAATTAAGAAAACAATTAAGAATATAAACAAAGATAAGAAAATAATTGCACAAATATTCACAAATTTGGACCAAAGCATGTACGCTTACTTCTCAAACAACCTAAATACGCCAAATTGTTCCCCTGCAACGGCGCCAATTTTTATGACGTCCATATCCACTACTAAAAAGTAAATGGACACGGTCGCATGCAATAGAATTTACCCAACTATGAGTTGGGATCGGATCCCACAGAGAATAATATGTAGGCGATTTGGCGTTTAAGAGAATTGTCACTTATTATGCTAAGCCAAATACTTAGAAAGTTTTGAGAAAATAATTATAAGTAATTGCGAAAATGTAAACTAACCTAGAAAGCAAGTAAAATGATCAATGGCTACAAGCATAGATACACGAGGAATTACACTTAAGTAACCATCCAATGTATTTCACAATTTTACAAATATGAGCGAGTTTATGTTAATTAGCCTCGGGTAATAATTCTATTTTAGCTTATTCCGAAGACTAACAAGACTTCCTAATTGAATTATCCCTAAAACAATTAATATATTAAGCGCACCCGAATATGGCTACAGGTAGTTCAATCCTATCCTAGGTAGAATCTATAAAGTGAGGGTTAAAGCCTCAAGTTCTCGTTATTAATCTTTTCCAACCCCAAATTATCTTTCCCAGAATTAATTCGAAGTAAATGGGCGATTCCTAGGGTTAGCTAACCTTTTGGAAACATTAAGGAACAAGAATAATTAAAGAAATAATAACTCACTTCATAATAAATAAAAACCGTTCAATACATAACCACAATAAGATATTTAATCCACACTTTAAATATGAACATTCCCATAAACAAGATTCAAGTGTTGGAAAAAATACCACACACTTAGATATACAATACAAAGTAAGAAAATGAAGAAATGAGCATAAATGAGTAAGAAATTCTCAACTAAGAGCTTCAAATCTTCAAGACCCAAGTGTGTGTGCAAGAACCCTAGCTCCAAAACTTGTGTTCTCTAGTCAAGAGACTCAAAAATACTTCAAAGGTTTGCCAAAGATATGTTTCCAATAAGCTAGGTCATGTATTTGTGGGTTTTGAATGGAGAAAATGTGAAATGCCAAGACTGTCCATAGCTGAAGCCCGTTGACCGCACCTGCAGAAGGGTCATCGCAGGTGCATCTCCGCAGAAGAGGAATGTTACACGCAGAAGCTATTATAAGTGGGTGTTTGAACTTCCACGGAAGCGGTCCAGGAAGCGTAGATGCGCATACGCAAGTGCATCTTTCATGCGCAGATGCGCCTCCGCAGATGCGGATAATAAAACGCAGATGCGCTCCCAGCTAGAGATTGATATTTCCGCAGATGCGGCCTTCCAATCGTAAATGCGAGGTCGCATAAGCGAGCAGTGTTCCGCAGATGTGGAATCACTGAAGGAATTTGCACTTTTTAACTCTTTTTTGCTCAATTCCACTTCAATTGAATTCAACTCTCTTCATGGCATCATTTACCTGAAAATATAGCAAAACACACCATAAACAACCTCATATTATAGTTAACGGATACAAAAACTAAAAAAAAGAGACTAAAATAAATGGTAAAATCACCACTCATCAATCAAGTCCAAAAGGAAAGAAGACCACATTGACCTCTGAGAGAAACTTTCGATATACTCAGACAATACAGAATGAAGCTGAACCCCGAAAAGTGTGCGTTTGGCGTGGCCTCGGGAAAGTTTCTAGGTTTCCCGGTATCACAAAGAGGGATCAAGGTCAATCCTGACCAAATCAAAGCCATCGAAGGGATACTGGAACACTTAACCAATAAAAAGCAAGTTCAAAGGTTGATTGGCTGAATCACCGCCCTATCAAGGTTCATTTCACGATCTTGGATAGATGTCACAAATTCTTTGCTATACTTAAGAAGGATAACGGCCTTCAATGGACTGCTGAGTGCGTCCAAGACATGAAGGAACTAAAAGCATACTTGTCATTGCTACCACTGCTTTTAAAACTAGAGCTAGGGGAACGTCTCCTCGTTTACCTTGTTGTATCCGAAGTAGCTGTGAGCGCAGTCCTGATTCAAGAAAACAAAGGTACGCAATCCCCCATCTATTATATTAGCAAAACATTAGTTGACGCCGAGACGAGGTATCCTCACCTCGAAAAACTGGCCCTAGCCTTAGTCGTAGCTTCACAAAAGCTTAGACCATATTTCTAATGCCATCCCATCTCGGTCGCACGACTTTCCCCTTGAGAAGTTTTTTATAAACCCGAGCTATCGGGAAGGCTGGCCAAATGGGCCATTGCGCTGAGCAAGCACAATATCACGTACCAACCGCGAACATCGATAAAGTCACAAGTGCTCGCTGACTTCGTCACCGACTTCAGCGCAAAAGTAATGCCCGAAGTTGAAAGACAAACCGCTCAAACTCCCCCCCCCCCCCCAGCACAAGACCTCTGGGTCTTATACACCAATGGCACATCCAACGCGTCAGGGTCCGGACTGGGACTCGTACTTGAAGTCCCAACAGGCAAAGTAATTCGCCAGTCCATGAGGTGCCCAGATATGACTAACAACGAGGTCGAGTATGAGGCCGTAATTGCAGGTTTGAGACTAGCACTCAAGTACGGGGCAAAACGGTTAAAAATACGCTATGATTCCCAACTCGTAGTCAGCCAAGACACGGGGACTTACCAATTCAAAGAGCAAAGATTGCAAAAATATCAGACTGAAATCTGCATGTTGCTGCCCGAGTTCGACGAATGTCAGCTCGACCAAATTCCCCGAGCACAGAACGCTGAGACAGACGGCCTCGCTAAACTAGCCGCATCCACCAAAAGCATCACAACCAGAGACAAAAACATAGTCCACCTCCTCAACTCTTCGTTTGATCAAGTCGAGTTAAGAACCGTAAGCTTAACTTTGGACTGGCGCAATCGTATTATTACGTATTTGCAGGATGTCACACTCCCAGATGATAAAAAAGAAGCCAAGAAACTGAGAATGCAAGCGCCAGGTACAGTATCATCCACAACGACCTGTATAAGTTAACTTATAGCAGCCCTCTGGCAAAATTCTTGGGCCCGAACTAGACGCGGTGTGTCCTTGAAGAGGTCACGAGGGCCATTGTGGAGCTCACTCCGGCAATCGGGCTCTGTTCAGATGCCTCATACGGGCAGGATAGTACTGGCCCACCATGAAAAAGGAGGCCGCAGACTTCGTAAAAAAATGAGAGCAATGCCAAAAGTACACTCCAATGATTCACTAAGCGGGAGAACACCTCCACTTGTTCACCTCACCTTGGCCATTTATCAAATGGGGAATGGATATCGCGGGCCCCCTCCCGGCAGGGTGAGGTAACGTACGATTCCTTTTGGTTTTAACTAACTATTTCTCTAAATGGGTGGAAGCAGGAGAATTCGCCCAAATACGTGAACAGGAAGTGATCGCCTTTATATGGAAAAACATCATATGCCGGTTCGGCCTCCCTAAAGAGATCAGCTGCGACAACGGACCCCAGTTGACAGGAAAGAAGACCGCCGAGTTTTTTGAGAAATGGCATATCAAAAGAATACTCTCGATGCCATATCACCCAGTGGGCAATGGGCAAGCAGAGTCCTCCAACAAGTCAATATTTCATGAAGAAAAAGCTTGAAGACTCCATGGGACTGTGGTCGGAAATGTTACCAGAATTGTTGTGGGCCTATCAAACAACACCAAAAACTAGCATAAGAGAGACACCCTACTCTTTGGTCTATGGGACCGATGCAGTAATACTAGTCGAGGTCGGGGAACCCAGCCTAAGGCACTCCTACAAGAGCGGTACAAGCAACGACGAAAGCAGAAGGCAGGAGCTCGACGAAGTCAAAGAACGAAGAGACATGGCCTACATAAGAATGATCACCCAAAAACAGCAAGCAGAACGTTATTATGACAAGAACGCAAGGGTCAGGCCGCTCAAACTCAGGGACTACGTGCTTAAGGCTAAAATACAAGCAAGCAAAGACCCACGGGAAGGAAATCTAGGAACAAATTGGGACGGTCCGTACAAATCACGGCAAAAGCGAACAAAGGGTCATTCCAACTAGAAACAATGAGAGGAAAGCTACTACCAAACAACTGGAATACTACCCACCTTAAGTACTTCAACTTTTAAGAGACAAAGCGTCCCCCAAGTTGTACTCTTCTTTCTCTCACTTGAGTTTTGTACTAATTGGGTTTTCTCAAGGAAGTTTTTAACGAGACGATGAAGGGAACACTTTAAGTCAAAGTACGCAAAGACGGGATCGGGACGGCTAGTTCATTGCTCGACCTCTAAAGCACTCTCCCGGACAACTAATGAAGGGACTAAATAGACTGGGACTGGGACTGGAACGCCAGCCAATGCCCGAAAATTTATAAATTTCTCCAAGTGTTTAACCAAAGCAACAATGCTTGAAGTTTATTGTTATTTCTCCAAGTGTATGACCAAAGCAACAATGCTTAATGTTTATGGTTTTGGAAAACTTCGCACTTATCGGAATATCTTTCTAAATGTAGGTTACATTCGACCTTGTTCGAACTAACACCTACCGGCCCTCTACCGTAATCGAATTTAGGTTATGTTCGACCTTGTTCCAACGAACACCTACCGGCCCTCAGCCGAAATTGAATTTAGTTTATGTTCGACACCTACTGGCCCTCGACCGTAATTGAATTTAGGTTAAGTTCGACCTTGTTCGAACTAACACCTACAAGCCCTCGGCCGTAATTGAATTTAGGTTAAGTTCGACCTTGTTCGAACTAACACCTACAAGCCCTCGCCCGTAATCGAATTTAGGTTACGTTCGACCTTGTTCGAACTAACACCTACCGGCCCTCGACCGTAATCGAATTTAGGTTACCTTCGACCTTGTTCGAACTAACACCTACCGGCCCTCGGCCGTAATCGAACTCAAGTTATGTTCGACCTTGTTCGAACTAACACCTATCGGCCCTCGGCCATAATCAAATTTAGGTTACAATTCGACCTTGTTAGAACTAACATCTATCGGACCTCGACCATAATCGAATTTAGGTTACGTTCGACCTTGTTCGAACTAATACCTACCGGCCTTCGCCATAATCGAATTCAGGTAACGTTTGACCTTGTTTGAACTAACACCTACCGGCCCTCGCCCGTAATCCAATTTATGTCACAATGACCTCACTCGAACTAACATCTACCGACCCCTGGCCACGACTAAGTTCAAACACAATTCGACCTCACTCAAACAAGAAACAAAAACAAAAATATACACAAGTACAGAAAATAAATCGCAGGAAGAGAAGAAGATGCAAGGAACAACGCTGATATTTCATATACTTAAAATTTGTTTACAATAGACGCGTGAAGACGCTGGCAAAAAATATACAAAAAATCAAAAGAGAAAACTACTGGCCACCACCATCACGGCCTTCGTCATCCCCGCCAACTTTTCCCCCAACAACGTTGCCTCCTTGACCATCAACACCCTCTCCATCGCCACCTTCGCCCTCAGGATATGCAGCGTCATACCAAGCATTCTCCTCGAGCCGGTCTACACCTTTGTCCCCCCCGTCCTCACCGGCCTGTGGCGTAGTAAGGTCATACCCGCAAGCGACTTGAGCTTTATGATCCTTAACACGAGCATCTTCGAAAGCAGCCTCAGAAACGGATCCCGCCGCATGCAAATCTTGAAACACATCTAACTAGGCCTTGGCATGAATCCACTCCTCATACAACTCTCGAGGAACATTAGGAAAATCTGAAGTATGGGAAGAGGACGGTTGCGCCAGTTTTCGGGCCTTCTCGGCCTCAAGAGCAGCAACTCAGTTGTAGAGGCCAGAAGTCTCTTTCTCAAACTCCCCAATCCTCTCATCGAGCCACTCTTCTTTAAGCTTTGCCGTTTCTAAGTCATTTTCTCGCTTAGAACAGAGTGTCCAGATCACTACCTCAAGAGACTCCGCCTTCCTCAAAGCTTCTGACTGAGCGAACTTCGCGTTCTCAAGATCCTCCGCCTTCTAGGCGACCTCTCCACTTAGAGCATCCGCTCTGAATTGACACTCCTCAAGCTGGGCACGCAGCGAAACCACCTGAGCATGGAGATCGTTGAACTAGGCTTCGACCCCTTTGCTGACTTCGAGCTCTACCTCCTTACCTCTCAACGTCCCTTCAAGGACGCTACACTTCTCGATGACCCTCACCAGCTTGTCTTCATTCTCCTTCAACTCATCACGAAGGGTCTGCAAGTTGCCGCCCTCGCCAAAACGCCTGCGAATCTCCCGGTACTTGTCGCGGTACATAAAATATTTGTGCTCCAACTTCTCAAATATTTTCTTACGCTTCTCCTCCCTTCGAGCGCTTTCAATCTCCAAGATCATGGTCTGCAATCATAAGAACAAAAAGAAGAAAATGAGAACGCCTCCGCCAACAAAGGCGAAACACCAAACAAAAAACACTACGGTTAGAAAGACGAAGCCCTAAAATACTCACCTTGAGGTCAAGGTCGGCTATGCTCCTCAACAGAGTAACATCGTCCAGCTCTCTGAGGGTTTCACCTTCTACGCCGGAGCAAAGAGGGCCGAGGGCAGGGACTACGTTCTCCATATTCTTCAACAAATCACGATCCATGGGGATCGCAATGGTCCTCGTGGACCCCTCCAACCTCACCTCGAGTTGGGGAAACCCTTCCTTCATCATCCTCAGGTCAGCAATATCAACGTCTGAACTCGTCTCATAACCGTCTTCGGAAATGCCTTTGTCTCTCCTATCGGCCGGCAAAGAAACATCATCAGCTGGCTACAAAGTTGACGGCCCCTCCTGCCGCAAAGAATCAGAAGCCCAGTAGCCGGCCCATTGGCCTCTGTCCTCGCAGAAGAGAGAGACACGTCTTCATCGGCCTCCGATCTCGAATCTCAGACGCTAGCCTGACATCATCTTCAAGGAAAATGGTCACCGTCTCACGACAGATAAAATCATCCATCACAGAATCCACGGCCCGGGCAACCCCGTCGCCAACATCCACTGATATCCTCTTACGGAGCATCAAGTCTCCAACACCTAGTAGCGATTCCTCCTCTTCATCTACAAGACGGTACAAAGGGGAAGTTGAAGGTTCCGCTGCCGAAGTATCCGCAGATAAAGAAGGAATTGATGTTGAAGCAGCGGCAGGTGGGACCGAGGAGTGAGCAAGATCAGTCGCGGTCGTAAAAGGGGTAGAAGCCGAAGAGATAGCAGTATTCCTCTTACGGAATCCAGGTGGGGGAGATTTCGGCCTCCTCGAAGACCCTCAGGCTAGAGTTAAGAGTAGTGCAAAAGAAAAAAATGTCAACCAGAATAAACCACAAAAGGTAAGCAACTAAGAGGCCAAAGCAAAGAAACTCACAGGTCAAGGAAGGAGCAAGTTCAAACTTCTTGAAAAAGCTCGGCCACTCACGAATACCTGCGATGTGGGGGAGGAGCCGACCGATCCAATCAAAAATGTCCCCGACCAAAGGAGGGGGCAAAGTCTTGGCAGCATAAGAAAGGAGCAAGAGATCAGAACCCACGACTAACCGAAGTAATCCAAATGCCTCAACATAGAGAGGTTAGACGCTTACGAGTACAATTCCAAGTTTCAGGGAAGGCGTCTGCGTTGCCCACCACGTCCTCAGTTCTAACGAAGAAAAAATTGTGCCAGAACTGGCGGTTAGCCTTGTCATCCATCTTCACCACCAGGCATTTTCCCTCTCGGTGGTGAAGGTTTAACATCTTCCCCCTATAGAAACTGGGGGAGAATAGATGCATTAAATGCCGAAGTGTGATCTCAACCCCGGCCAGCTCCGCGAACTTAGTAAGCATCCTTATGAGCTTGTAGATATACGGTGCGAGCTGAGCCAGGCAAACGACATAGAAACGGCAAAACTACTCCGCTAGTGGAAGAAGGGGAAGAGTGTAGCCGACATGAAAGGGGTAAGCATAGAACGCACAGTACCCAGGGCGGTGGACTTGTACCATGTACCGCTCAGCAAGGACCAACTCGATGCGAGCAGGAATGCCGTATTTAGCCCTAAGCTCTAATAAATCGGCCTTCTTCATGCTGACTCAGGGATTTAGGGCTCAACTTCAGGCGCCTTTGTAAAATCAGACCTGATTCTCGCTATGAGGAATTATCTCCTCCACCGTAGGAAAGTTCTTGTCATCGACGGCAACGGAGATGCCCTCCGCATGAGCAGGAAAAACCATCGCTAAGGGAACCAGGTCACTTTCCTCGTTGGGACCAGAAGATACGTTAGACATATTTCCAATGAAAGAGGGAGTATTCAAATCAACGGGGAGCTAAAAACAACAGGGATCGCTAGGGTAGGGAAAGAAGATGCACAACAATGAGGACACAAGGTTTCGATATGGGAAATCTGTAAAACTTGAGATTGTGTCTTCACATCCCTATTTATAAGTGCTCAGGCGTCGGAACTGAGAAATTAGGTCATCATTACTTGGCACCAGTGTCGAAGCGGCAGATCCAACAAAAAGACACATGCGAAACGACGCAACGCATCAAAAAAACGCATCATAATGACATATGACGTCACTTTGATCCAGGAACAACGTAACCCCAAAAGTTGCGGCTCATGAAAGGCCACGTTGCCAGCTCGCCTCAAACATCACAACCGACCCACTCGTCCAACCATCTCGGCCACGACGAATAGAATCCGCTCATCAAGCCCGCCTGAGGCCCTCAATAAGCGGATGGACTAACTGTATGGGTTGAAATATGACAGATAATATTCGAAATAAGATTACTCTAAAGGAAGAATTCTCGAGTCGTCATTAGTTGAGGTGGGCCAGAAGCAGAAATACTCGTATCCGAAGAATCGACGAGAGTCGTGGTCGAGATGTCGATAATGGTCGAGGTCAAACATCGCTGATGAAGCTGTAACGGCTAATTTTTGAAATAAGATATTAAAGGGAATATTCTCTTTAATTTGTACTATTAGGGTTTGTTAGAAATATGTCTCATATATATATAAAGAGGGACCAATGATGCGAGGCACGTGAGAGTCATCTGTAAGAACAAACTTTTAGCTAAAGATTCTCTCTCTTACTAAGATACAAGAAGGACATTTCATCTAGATTATTGTCTAAATTATTCTCCACTTTCCATCATATCCGAGAATAATTTGAACATTCAAGGATTTGTCTGTCACTTATCATTGTCAAGAGGGATAACCACCTAGTTCATCCATTATTGGATGAATCACTTCTTCTTTTACTTAAATGTCATTTATTATTATTCATTGCTATTAAATGTTCTATTATTGCTCATATTACATGGAAGGATTATTGCACACCATTATTACACATCGACCAGATTTGTCCAACGTTATTCACACTCTGGCATCTATAAATATTATTGTTAACTAGGTTTAACCTCTTATCACATAAATTTAATTATTGAGCCAAGGATTATACTTTTTGGCCAAACAATCTTAATCATACATACCTATTTAGACCCATTAAGTGATTGTGAAATAAAAAAAATATACTTAATGATTAAGATCTGAATGATTAAAATTCAGACTTTAAAATCCAACGCATTTAATGTCTAAGATATGAATTAAGATTCAAGTACAAACAAATGAGACCTAAGACTGTTAAAGTAGCCAAATTGTTAACTTGAAAAAGTTTCAACTCATTGTCGGCTTAATATAGCTAATAGTGATTTCGCTCAATTGTTTGGAGCAGATCTGAAGCGACAAGATAACTGGAAAATAAAAGTATCTTTTGTTTATTAAATAACTAGTATTAAAACCCGCGCAGATGCGCGGACACTAATTATGTCAAATATTTAAATTATTTGAATTGTATATAAATAATCTTAAAATTTACACTTTCCCAGTAAATATAGATAATCATTAGATATTGACTACATGAAAAAATTAACCATTTCTTCTATTTTTCTTTTTTCGATACCATTCTTGCCGGTGTGATAGGATCCTAAAAATAGTCAGGAAGCAAAATAATAACTCATATTTATGGTAAAACAATCAAATGTTGAGGCAATGAATGACTCTTTGGATAAGACTTAACTCTTTTACCACTATTTGAACTCTTATTTGGTGTGTTGATATCTCTTAAAAGTATTTCTTTCTTAAAATTTCAGTTTCTAAAACATTATTTTTCAATAATATTATTTTTATAATAATGTAATTGAAAATATTATTCTTGATTCAAAACTCATTTTAGTTGGCTATCTAAAAATATAAAAATTCTTTAGCTAGTGATTTTTTTTTACTCTATTTTGATTTTTGACATTAAACATGATAAATATCTGAGTTATTTGAATTATATGTAAATAACCTTAATATTTAAACCTTCTAAATAAGTATAGATAATCGTCAGATAATCATTAAGAAACACTACATGAAAAAAGACTAACATTTTCTCAATTCTCGTAGTGATAATTTTATTTTTGCACTATTCTCATAGGTGTCAGTGGAACTTAAAAATAGCCACAAAGTAAAATACTAACTCATATTTATGGCAAAGCACAAAGGTTGACACGGTATAAACGATTCTTTGATTACGACGTGATTCTTATACTACGACTTGAACTCTTATTTGGTAGTATGATTTTATCTTTCGCAAAATATTTCTATTTTGAAATTTTAATTTCTACAACTTTATATATATTATAATAATGATTATCTTTATAATGATGCAAGTGAAGATATTATCCTTAATTTAAAATTCACTTTAATCGGCTATCTAAAAATTTAAATGATTCTTTGGCCGGATTTATTTCAGTATGACTCCACTTTAAGTTTATCGATATCTCTAGCCCCAGAATTTGAATTTTTAATACCCTATATATACAAAAATTTTGTTCTTTGAATCATTAAATGTTAAATTAGTTGATTATTATTATAAAACATTGCATATATTGTCTTAAAATTGTCAAGTAGTTTATTTTTCGACACCATACTTGGCTTAACCTCAATGCAAACTACTCAAATTGCATTCCAATTCAAATTCGAATATCATAAACGACACATAATGTAAATTAAAAAAAAATATTCGAAGATATCCTTATCTTATAATCTATGTATTTGAGTTGAAAAAAAAATATTTGAAATCGATGAGATTAACTTTCAAATTTTTTATACTCAACAAAGATGAAACATAAGAAGAAATTTGTTGTCATCTTTTATTTTTCGTTTTTAGATCTTTCTAACATTTTTTTCAATATTTATTTTCTTTTATCTTATTTTTTATGTCATTATTTCTTTTGTTACAAAAAATTAATTTATTTCACTATAAAAGGACGAGTTTTAATAAAAATTGTCTACATATGAACTTTAATTATATTTTTAGTCTTTGGTTGAAATTATTTCATATTTTTCTTTTGGCTTTATCTAATCAGCCTAAATAGGTGCTCACCCGACCACGCCATTACAAAATTGAATGATGTGTAATTTATATATAATCCATATATAATATGTGTATAATCGTGTGTTGTCAGTATATCATCTATTTATATTAGCTATAAAAAGTAAACAATATATGTGGCCGGATATTATGTAAATATTCCATAAGATTTTGGTTTTTTGAGTTTATCCATGATATAACTTCTATTATAATAATTTTTAAACCCTCTACTAATATTCAAAAATATCTTATCTTTTTATTATCTTTGAATTAAAAAGAAAAAGTAAAGAGTTTTTTAGAAATAATTGGTTTACATTTAAAAAAAAAATTACGTCATACCAATTTTTTTCTTTGTATATACTCTTTGTTACACTTAAAAGTCGTTATAGAAACTATCAATTAGGAACCAATTTCTCTCTTGTTGAGTTTGAAAAAAAAAACTTTCACATAATCTAATGATTCAAAACTAATATTCTTCAACAGAAAAAATATTATACCCTTGTAATGTTAGCTTGACTACAACTAAATGAAGGGGTTTTGGTTTATACCCTTCAATATGTGCTAGATTGAAATTAATGATAGCAATTGTATAGCCAAAATTTTGTTATTTGTTTGATGTCCATTTATGAAAATTGACTATTCAAACAAATATTCTTCAAGAAGAAAAAAGAAACAATTTTTTTTTAATATTGAGTGATTTTGTGATGTTTCTTTCTCCAGCATATATGTTTACTTTATTACATATGTAAGTAAACTTTTATTGATTTTATAAACTCTTTTTTGTTATTTAGATAAACATAGACGTGTACCCTATATATTACATGTATTTTAAAAGAATTTCGTTTTATTCAAATCTAGCTACAGTGTTTCAAANCTTATACCCTTCAATTCCTTGAATGTGCTAAATTGAAATTAAAAACAAATATTCTTCAAGAAGAAAAAAAAACAACTTTTTTTTTTAGTATTAACCGATTTTGTGATGTTTCTTTCTCCAGCATGTATGTTTACTTTATTATATATGTAAGTAAACTTTTATTTGGCTTAGTAAACTCTTTTTTGTTATTTAGATAAACATAGACGTGTACCCTATATATTATATTTATTTTTAAAAAAATTTATTTTATACAAATTTAGCTACAGTGTTTCAAAAAACTATACTTATAGGATTTTAAATGTGAAAGAGTTTTATAGTTATATGGAGTAGTTTTTTTTTTTTTTGCTAGAGGCAAAGTAGTATTTAAATAATTATACAAAAATAATAAAAGTTCCTAACATGATTGCATATGATCATTAACCGAATTAAGTATGATAACATAATAAAAAAAGATAAATTTTATTTTTAATTTAAATTCGAATTTTAGAACTTTATCTATTATATATTTAACTAAAATAATCAAATATAGAATAAAGTTATCATATACTATTGACATTTATTAGCTTGCCACTTGGCTTAAATATAATGTCAATTATATATGGTAACTTTCTTGCTTTAATATATATATAGATAACAATAGAAGCAAGAAGATGCTGTCGGTGCTCCATATGCAGGTATATAAATAAACCTTTGCTTGCTCTCAAAAGCTAGAAAATCCCGTGCCAATGAAAGGTGCATTAACTATTGACGAATGCGAGGCAAGAAGAAGGTAAGCGGTAAAAAGTTGAAGTACCTTAGATAAGGTAAGATGAAAAAAGAAAACATATTGAGTTCCATGGTAAAATATCCAGAGTTGCTTTAATCAACCAATCCTAAAACTCGGCAGTAATTTGCAAACCGACTCATCCTTCATTAACACATGGTATCAGACAATCTTTTATTATTCTAAAGCCGAATTAACCTGTAACAAGAAGTTTACATTACCACCTAAACTTGCTTTCCAATTGGGATTAGGAGAGTCCAAAATGACAGAGTTGACCAAAAATACAAGGAAAAGAACAGCAACCTTAGTGCTCTCCAAGAATTCAAATACTAGAGGTGAGCAACTTCAGTTAGATACCACGAAATGATGGCAAGACAGCAATAAGTGGATCACCGTAACCAACAGCTTCTGCAATGCACCATATATGAAAAGTGAGTTGAGGTTTTCCAGAAAGAAGATGAGAGCACAGTAGATAATGTTAACAATTTAGAAATGCGCGCAAAGACCAACATCAAGCAAGCATATTAATATTTGCATACATTTTGAAGCTAAGAGAATCATCATCGGCAGATGGCAGAGAAATAACACTGGGAAAGGGCAAATGGCTTAGTTAATGACCTTGTATGAGTCGGCCATTTAGGAAAACCATTTATACTCAGTTAAAATCATAACGCACAAACTGGAAAAAGCTCACGTATCAATAGATCTTAGGCACTAACAAGGATGGCAGCTTAGGAGATTAAAGCAATAAAGAGTATGTCACATGCTTGTTAGGTCCTACTACTGACTTTTTCTCGTCACTTGTAATTGATCAATTGAATCCTAAGTTGCGCGGACTCTTTGATTTAGGTGCCGTCACCGTCCCGGTACGAGACGGGAACGGGAGCGGGAAACGTCCCGGATTCAGTCAACTGACTTCGGACACTTTGATCGAAGTCCATCGACAAATTTGGGAGAAAATTGAGATTTTGATTTCTCAAATAAAAAATAAAACAGCTTTAGGAGAATGAAAGAATAATGTCCATCTTGGAGAATGAAAGATTGAATTCTACAATATTCATGTAAGTTTTTCACGGAATATCTCTCAAAATTTACAATATTTTTATAGCTCTACTTTTTATTAGCCGAATCCCCGCACCCGTATCCATATCCGGATCCGCACCCCCGAATCTTAAAATTTAGATTTTGCCGAATCCGATACTCGGATCCATCCCCGTATCGTATACCCGCACCCGAGTCCGAGCAACTTAGATTGAATCCATTGGGAAAAGTTATCCTTTTTCTTTTTTCTTTTTAGATAAAGAATAGGGTAAAGTTATCATGACTTCTCCATTTATGATTGTAGAGTTATAGGTAATTCATAATCTCTGCATCATCAGTCTCTTTCAACATATTGAACCTCACAGGCTCTTTTTCTTAATCATTTGGCATAGCACAATCTTTCTATTCAATAGGTTGCTTTTTCGGCCGCATAGCCTCAAGCATTTCTAGCGCTTTGCACAAACCAAACCAGCTTCTATACCTATCTCATATCAGCAAAACTTGACCCTAAATAACTGAGTTGCTAATTTGTTGGTATTATTTCGACATTAATGTTCTTATACCATCTAGTTGAGCTCCTGAAAACTGAAGTTAGATTATATACATGTAGTTGAATCCAACCTTGAATAGCTTCTCATTGCTGCTCCAATGCAGAATTGATGATACAATTGTTTCATCTTTCTCTAAAATCTGAAACGCAGAGAACCCTGCCTTCTTTCTTTTTAAATAATACAACTAGCTAAGAAATGTGAACACGACTCACTAGATTTGCTGTCATTCCTATATGATAAAAGTCTTACATGCCAGGTCAAAGAAAGCAAATCAACTTTAAACAATCCACTCAACCCAGACAGAAATACAACCAGAAACTCAGACAACAATGTGTAGGTATATGATTATATCAGGCCAATATTAGAATTAACCCAAAATATCATAACGTGTGTTGTCGACATGGTACGGGACTGGAGTCTAGCCCATCATGTACGACGTAGAAGATGGTTTAGGTCAATTATTGATCGCCCAACATCGGCTGATCCTAACCCAGATGGGTTGGTAACAAGAAACCAATCAACCCCACTACTGCTATCATGTAGAAGTTATTTTCTTAGTTCCTGAGTGGGGAAGTTACTGAGGAGCAAGGAGAGTTACTTTGAGAGGAGAAGCTAAACAAAACTTGACGCAGCTAATGCTTCAGCAAATTCTTTAGAGAAGTATTGTAGTTTTTTACTTTTGAGAGAAAGAACTCTAGTAAAAAGATTAGGATAAAAAGTTACTCCTAATCTTTTTCCACTCTTAAACATCTCAAAATAGCCTATGTCAAAGTATCAAGGCATTTAGATTATAGCAATAAGTCTGTTTCCCTATGAAGTAGCGCGGACTTGCAGTCAATTTCTTGTGAACAACCAACTTCCTCTATATCCACTACAAATTTTGTGGTTTTAATATCTCATATGCACTATAATTGGTAATTTGGCAGAAAAACTGCAGCTGGGATAATCTGAGTAGTAAAACAAGGTGGAGAAAGAACCAAAAAAAGTTGAAAGAAGCATACCACCGTCATTAAAGAGGATCTTCAAGACTTCTCCGGCGGCATCTGACTGCTCAATAAAAAAAATTTAAAAAAAAGTCACCAAATATTACCCTGATAACAGATAAATAACAGAAAGGATTGCCTGAGAGGCTTACTCTGACAGGAAGTTCTGTCCCAAACTGATCCAAAAAGCCAATAATCTGTCCCTCCTTGATAACATCACCCTGCACAGAAGCATACACGCATGATTCAAGCACTAAGCTATACTCCACATAGGCCTTTGTCAGGTTAATCCTGACACGTGAGCATCACATTGAAGACAACAAGAGCATATGTCAACAACAAATAAAAATGGTCTACTGAGTTCCAAGATCCTAGTAAACCACTGCCGCTCTCAATTCTTAGACCTTTAAGCAAAGAAATGGTATGCTCACAAAACAAACAAGATAGATGTCCTCCGTTCATACCTTCCAATATCTAGACATGATAGTTCTAATCTTTTGAAGAACTAAGCCTACAACATCTAGTGGTCAAGAGATCCGATAGGATACTAATCTAATTTTAAGAGAAAGTTAGTAGTTATCCATAGCAAATGAAAGCCTTCAGTTACCTCTTTACAAGCAGGTGGCTGTTTCTTTCCCTTTAATGTCCTGGCCCTTCGGAATGAACCAACCTGCCAGAAAAAAAAAAGCAGAAGTCATTGCTGGCGTAGTCCATGATACATGCTAAAAGTGTTTACCAGGGTCAAGTAATGCACACCGTCGGGCATGATACAAGAACATAGCCACTAGCTCCAGTAATCTCTAGTGCAGCTAATTTTGCTGATTTCTCAGCAGCGACGTTTGTGAATGGGCTGATCTTTTCTGAGGAAGATTTTCCCGGGGAAGTTGCAGGAGCAGCAGCTGTTGATGCAGTAGATGGTTTACTTGCGCTAGGTGGTGGTGGTGGTGGTGTGGAAACAACAGGTGCAGGCACTATTGGAGCTTCAATATCCCGCTTCAGGTGCAGTTCGAAATCTCCGATCTATGAGAAAAACCATAATATCCAATCAAACATCAGTGGAGATAAACTCCTTTTCTTTCATAATATATTAGAAAAGCTATTTTAAAAAAGTATTTAGAATTGTATTTCGACAGAAATAATAAATAAATCATTACGGAGAAACCTACAAAAGTGATTTTCTACACTGGCAATACTTGTCATATCAAAACCCAACATGGAGTTCATAGATTTGCGTAATCAACTAATCAACAAACTGAAAATTAGAAAATTGACTTTCATATTCATTCCAAAATTGCCAGTGACTACTTGGATGATACATGCTACAATTCCAGTAAGTAATTGCAGCCTTCAATTCTTTATGCAGAAATGTTTCAACCATATTATTTGTCATTGCAGTGTTATATATGATCACGCTTGGTGGTACAGAATTGTCCAATACAGCAAAGCTCACTGAATTAATATGCACCTTTATTCCTTCTCTTTTCTTCTACTACAAGGCAATATATGAATTTCTGATTCAAACGGCATCAATGATTGAATTATCCAATTATTACTAAATATAATCAGACCTTTCAGATCAAACTGTGTGGTGCTGAAATAGCAGACGCTACCATCTCAAGATATTTTAGACATTGTTCTAACAATCGTAATACAATTTACTCACTCTTTAAATTTAACTTTTTTCTATTACCAATGGGGAGTGGGAAGGGGAAGGGAAAGGAGGACAGTGAGGGCTGACCTAACATCTATATTATATGGAAGACTCCCACCGTTACCACTAGGCTATATGCCTTGGTGCTAGTCAACGACCTAAAATAAGCATTCTGTTGATTTCTACCAAGTTGAGGTTTGATTAGTGACTAATAAAGATAATTTTAAATATGGTAGTAGTCTAATGTATAATTTCAGGTCATAGCACACATGGCAGGGCTATGTGGCTACGGAATCTCATATGGTTTGAAGATAAGACAAGCTTCAAACTTCCCTTTGGTTATTTCACGCTTCCTCAGATTTTTAAACTCTTATAATCTCATCTATATATTTCTATTTCAGAATCTCCCTAACAAATGAAAAGGCAGCAATAGTGGTTATGCACTATAATGAAAGGACACGTGAGCAGCCAAGGAAAATGCTTACCTTAAGTTTCAGCTCAGCAACCTCTGTGTCATCACACACTTCAGTAATCAGAGCCTGATGAGAGCAGTAAAGAACAACAATCAAGCTTAAAGTCACAACAAGCATAGAGCTAAGTCCAGAAATCCATGTCTAAGATAAGAAAGCTGTATAAAAGAACATGAAGAAATTAAATACGCGATTTTGAAATCACCAGAATAAGAACAATGACACAGGTTATTACGGGTTTTCCACAAACATGAGTAGTATTTTTTAACCATGCAAAAATGAGAAACAATTACTAAATCAGAAGCTCAAAAGTGCTTAACAAAGACCGGCTGCAGTTGCAGGATTTCTTGGTTCCCACACAGTTCAACTGGACTTGCATAAAAACATAAAATCATATATCAAACTTTAGTTTAGGAGGACCAATTAAGCCAAAAGTCAAGCATCAAGCATATAATGCAATAAAATCAACACAAGGCACTTAAGACACCCACAAAAAAGAAAAAGAAAAAACAATCCAGTGAGACATTTCAACATCCAAAGAGATAAACCAACCTCAAAACCCTTTGGAAATGTTGCTGTTGGCAGTGGACTCTTCTCCGTTGACACTTTTTGGTGGCTATCTGTAAGAACAGCTCCTTCAGATTAAGGGAATTTGGCCTAGAAGTTAGATGTGATGGGCTGCTATGTTGCGCGGACTCTCCAAAATGTAGCCGCACCCGTGTCGGATCCTTCAAAAATGCACTACTTTTGGAGGATCCGACACGTATCTGGCCACATTTTCGGAGAGTCCGAGCAACATAGACGGGCTGCACTCATAAAGGAATCCAGAAAACTACTTTCCACTCTTTATCAGATAAATTCCAAAAGGATAATCTTTAGATTCCACTAGAAGTTCTACTCAGAATGATTTAAGAGGCTGTGCTTGCAAGCATAATGGTATGGTAGATAATAAAAAGCACCAGCGCATCAAATACCAAGAATGAGATGTACATTCAATACAATAGCCAAATGGAAATTAGAAATGACTAGCCCCTAGATACTGATTTACACCTGGCATAATAAGAAAGCACACTCACCATCAGATTTTGCTGTCACAGTTGTTTCAGATGTCTTTGCACAAGACAGTATGAAACTACTATGCTTGTTAGTAGAAGACACGAGCTTTGCACCATTTGAGGATCCCTTAAGGGGGAACTTAGTAGGCTTGGAGAAGCCAACATTATTCATTGGAATGACACCAGGAATTTCGATTACTGACCTCATATGGGAAGTGTTACCAACTGAATCTGTCATCAGAAATAGTTAAGTAGGATATCCACATGAGACAGACAGATTATAATAGAACTATTTGAGGATATCCACATGAAACAGATAGATAGATTAGAACTACTTGCAAGCATTTATGCAAGAAAACAGGTTTCGCATCAGTAAGGTAATTCAGAGGCTGGATAGTGAATATCCAAAGATAAGAGGAATGTAGGTTTATTTATTAAAAGAACACATGCATGAAAACAGGTAAAGCCAATTATATGCTTATGCTTAAAGGAAAATGAAAAAATAAACTGCCCCTTCTATTCGTTCAAATAAAAGGAGAATTTTTTTTGGGGGGTACTTTTCTGGATCACCTTACATCATTTCCTACTCATTAATTAGGATTTTGCCTCATGTTTTTCTGGCTCAATTGCACACTGGTCCCCTAAATTCAACAGAACGATACGCTTTTGTTCTGCCAGTGAGTACAAATAGCTAGAACATCTGTCGTGATTTTTCATGAAAGTAAATTGCACTCAACACAATGCAGCTTCGTCAATCAAGAACCACTAGTTAGAAGTTCCTCTCAAAGACTAATCTAATAACACATATTTACTGCCACAGCTTTCTGATCTTTAATTCATCTAAAATCAGGCATAAAAGAAAGGACACTGTTTTGCCACTGTACAGTTCAGGTATCATTCCTCTCCTATACAGCTCATTTTTCCAATTTAAGAAAATATTAAAATTCAAATGCGCGAAATTGCATAAATCAAGCATTTAAATCAATGTCGGATCTCAGATGAAAGAGTAAGGGAAAAAAAGAAGCAGATAGCTATAATTTGTTACCAACGAGAGCTAAGAAAAAACTAAGCTAAAAGCTTAATCTAGCTATCCGTCAATATAACAACAAAAAATAACAGATGTACACAAACAAAAATACATAGCTACATCACCAAAGAAAATAATCCATTCAGTTGAAAATGTATATATGAGAATTACGGTGAAAGGAGCGGAGAACAGCGGCGGACTCCATTTGGTAAAGGAGATGTGATCGGAGAGACCGAGGAAAATTGGAGAGATATTAGAAGAAAAGAGGGGGAAGAACGTATTTATAGCAAATGGAAACTGAGAAAATGAGATTGGGTTATGAGCTTAGCAGAGTTGTGAGAATACTATTATCTGCCAGCTTTGAGATGTCCGCCCCCGAACTTCTATTTCTTCACCCACCCCTACCGTTTCCGACTCTTTGCTGACCTGTGCAACTAGTTTCACCAACAAAAAGAATACCAATATAAATCATATTATTTGTGGACATCCATATAAATATATAAATATGTTTTTCATAATAATAATTAATACATTATGCAATGGTAGATGAAACACTTATATGAAGTCATATCTTAATCTATCACGGGATGTTTTAAGTTTATTAGCTCGATACGTCAACCCAAATCCCTACATTAGTTTGAAGTATTAGGCTTACTTGTAGCGAAATTCTTAAAGTGAAGTGCTTTTCAGCTAGTCATATTTCTCTCTCTGTCGTTAATTATTCAATCACCAGCATAACATCATACCTACACTCATATAAATTAAAACAAACTTAGCGCCTTTTAATTTCTTGTATATAAATGCAAGAATCATGATGAGTAAGTTCAAGGAGACAAAATGCACCTTATTTTATCGGTGCAGAGTCGTTGACCTTCAAATGAATCCATGTTACTCGAGTTACAATTTCATAATTCAGTCGGTTGCTCCAAATAGATTGATAATTGAACTGAACATTCGTCAATGGCCATCAGACAGATAAGGATAGTTGATTACAGGATAATACAACTCTGACTTCCCAAAAGCCTCACCAGAAACTTCCTAGAGTGTGGGCACGAAATTTGGTTCTTAGAAAGTACAAAGACATATAGACTTAATATTTCCATAAATGCAAATGATAGAATACCAAAGTAAGAAATGAGAAATTGAATCCCTAAAATTTGTGATAGCTTCGGTATCCAGGTTTATGATACCAGGAAAGGAAGAAAAAATCAGGGGAGGTGCTTGAATAAATCATTGTTCTTTTTCTGCTTATGAATTTTATGGTGCCATTTTTTGTATATTTATGCACCAAGATATAAACACTGAACAGGATTATGCAAAATATATATATATATATATATATATATATATATATATATATATATATATATATATATATATATATATATATATATATATATATATAGGCACAAAATGAAATCTCATTTATACGAATGGAATAATGTTAACCGCTAAATTATTACAAGATAAGCATTTTGAGTTGGCATGTATGGATTTGGGTTTTGGAACAAGTTAAGCCTTTCCCTCCGTCTCTTTGAAATTTTAACAATGCCCCTCTATTTTATTTTATGTTATTTCATTTATATAATATCTTAGTGATGGTAGAAGAGAATATTAAAGTAATGTTTAAAAGAGATCAAACACCATATCCAAGTTAGTGTGAATAATTTGATAAATTTAAGTTCATGAAAGTTATAAAAATTGTATGGAAATAGAATGTTCAAACCGTTTGACATATTTCAAACAATAGAAGAGTCTCATTTGGAGCGAAGAGAGTTTGATCTTTTTGACATATTTCAATTATTTGGAGCGAAGAGAACATCATTATTTCAACCTGAAAATTTTAAACTTGTAGCAACCCCCTAGGGAGAATGCCACTTAATAAAACTAATCTAATACTTACTGTATGCGGTAAATTGGTTAGTGATAGTTGGACGAATGAGGAAGTGACACGTGGAGCTGAAGACAAGTAAGATGTGAGTGAGCAAGTACTTACACTGGTTGCAAGGATGTGACCTGGGTGAATTTCGAAGGCAGGGTAACCGATAACAAAGATTGGAAGAATTGAAATCGGACAGCATTCAACGAACAACCCTTACAGAGAATATCTACATTTATAGCCAACTGTTATGCAGTCATCAATGACGGTTTTATTCTGTCACGATCCCAATTTCCCACCTTAGTATGTCGTGATGACACCTAGCCTCTAAGACTAAGTAAGCCTAACAATTAATAATAACTTAACAGAAATAATCAAACAGGAATACTAAAGTAAAAATGATAAACTCATATAACTTTCCAAATAGGATCTCAACAACACTTCTCCCAAAACCGGTGGAACAGAGCCATAAGCTCTATAAAATAATCTAGAATGTCTACTACAACACCGTCTGAATAAGAAATACAATAGAATGAAAAGATAAGGGAAGGTGACTCCAAAGCCTGCGGACGCCGAGCAAGTATACCTTGAAGTCTCCGGAAAATAGCTACAATCAATCACTAACCTCCAGCACGGGCAGACGTACCTGCATCTGCATAAAAAGATGTGAAGAAGCATAGTATGAGTACACCACAACGATACCTAGTAAGTATCAAGCCTAACTTCGGTAGAGTAGTGACGAGGCCAGGTCAAGACACCTACTAGGACATAATAAATAGAACGAAAATATGATAACGAGAAGTAATGGAAAACGGAGAAATAAATGATAACGAAGTAGGTTAATAACGTAGACTAATGAGAGAATTGTAAGCATAGAGATAACAAGAAGGAAACAAATAAAGAGAACCACAACAGTCAAATACAGACAAAAACTGATAAGACAAGGAAGAATAAAAGCAACAAGGACTATTCCACCAATAACTCTTTTCAACATGAGATGCACAAAAAGAATCACAACCGAGATACCGCCTCGTATACAACAAGAATCACTACCAAGGTCCCGCCTCGTAATCACATTTCTCAATTTCAATCACAATCTTTTCTTATGCCGCCCTGTGAGCCTTACATTTAGATAGTTTTGAAAATATTTTTCCCGAAATAGCTACACGCACTTTAGCTCACCTTATGAAGCCGCGTGGCTTCAAGTAATTCTCTTACTAGCAACACGCACATAAATACCACCTTATGCCGCCGCATGCACATTAACCTCTATCCTTATACCGCCACATGCGCATCAATCTCACAACACAATAATAACTCGCACCACAAGTGCTCATATGCCACAACTTGCCGAGAATCAACAATATCAATGTTTCCAAAATAATAGCCCATGACTCAACTACAACGTGTACAAGAACATCAACAATAACAAAGAATATAAATTGCTCAACAAGGAAGATATCTCAACAATTACCAGATTTCGCCACAATGTGACAACGACTTCCACAATTTCAACACCAGTAACTCACTAAGAAGGTATTTCACCAAATAACAACTTTAATTACAAGTAATTCAACAATTAAGAATGTAACAAGGCAATAACTTCAACTAGGCATATAAGAGCAAAACAACAAGTAAGAGGTAGAACAAGTATTAAACAAAGTCAAATAAAGCATGTAAGGATAGAGTAACACATGTATGAGTATATTAACAATGAGAATTGAGACATGATATGATAATTCAATTAAAGGCATGGAAAGGGTTTAAATAACCTAATCCAGTCAAATACCACATATAACCCGTGTACCCACTCGTCACCTTGTGTACACGACTTTCACATAAACACAAATAACACAATCAATCCAATTCCTAAGGGGTAGTTCCCCCTCACAAAGTTAGGCAAGATGATTACCTCAACTATGCCAACTCAATACTCGAAAATAGATTTTCCCCTAAAATTCGTCCCCAGATGGCAAAAATTTAACCAAAATTGAACTTAATTATCATCAAACAATGCAAGAAAAAATAATTACTATAAATAACGCTATGATTTTTACACTTTTCCCTAAAATTCAAGCCGAGGCTCGCGCGGTCAAAACCCGAGTCCAAGGATAGATTCCGACTACCCATAACCCCACAAGTCCATATATTTGGTTAATTTCAAAATTCGAGCCCAAATCGATTCTCAAACTCAAACTCTCATTTTTAAAAAATTTGACAAAAATTTCCCAAATTTTCCTCTTTGATTCACATAAATTTGATGTTAAATCTAAATATAATCAAGAAATGTAGTTGAAAATTGATTAGAATCACTTACCCAATGTTTGTAGATGAAAATCCCCTCTCCAAATCGCCTCCTACCAAGTCTAGGGTTCTAAAATGAGAGAAATGAGACTAAATCCCGACTTTTCTAACCTTTTGTTCAGTTGCAGTTGTCACAATTGCGAGCCCTCGCAAATGCGTCCACTGACAACCTAGGAGGAGATCGCAAGTGCAACACTAACTTCGCATTTGCGAAGCCTGTCCTCATCGCAAATGCGACTCTTTTGTCGCAAATGCGAACTACCACACCTCCTGTCACTATTATAAATTGCGACCCAGGTATAGCAATTCCGACACTTGAGGCCCCCTGTTAAGGTTGCAATTGCAACTCTGGTGTTTGCAAATGCGACACCAGAGGCATCGGCACACCAGATTTTGTTTTTTAGTCCAAAACTTTCTGAAACACGTCCGAAACTCATCAGAGCCCTCGTGGCTCAATTCAAACATCCACACAAGTCTAAAAATATCATACGACTTGCTCGCGTGATCAAAACACAAAAATAACATCTAGAACTACGAATCGGACACAAAACATATGAATTTCAAAGTAAAGTTCAAAAACTTCTAGAATTGCAACTATGCATTCGAATCCTATCAAATCAACTCCAAACGATACACAAATTTTGCATACAAGTTCTAAATTACATAACAGACCTATTCTGAGTCTTAAAATCACATTCCGAACCTGATAGCCAAAAGTCAATCTACGGTCAAACTTCTAAATTTTAAATTGCTAATTTTTGATAAAACAACACAAATCAACCTACGAACTACCGAATTGGATTCCGGGCATATGTCCAAGTCCAAAATCACGATACAAAGCTATCGGAGCAATGAAAATACGTTTCGTGTTCGCCTTCACAAAAGCCAACCATTGGTCTACATAAACAACTTAGGCTTCTAAGCCAAGAATTCAAGGGTCCAATTCAACCTGAAATCTTCCCGGGACGAAACCAATCAACGCCGTAAGTCGTAAAATCATAAACACACATGTATGAGACATAAAAAGGGGAAACAGAGCACAATTACACAAAATGACCGGTCGGGTCGTCACATTCTTGTAAGGCACCGTGAAAACTTGTACTCAAAAACCCGAATCTCGTAGTGCCACGTTAGGATCAGGTATGCGGATCGCATAATCGCAGCAAAGTGAAACAGTGTGTTAGCCAATTTGAGGTCAACTATGTGGTCAATTATGCGATCGCATAATCGATATGCGGGCCACATAGAAGTCGCATAATTCCCTTAGGATTTTTGTGAGGGACAGTTCTGCGGTGCATTATGCGACCACAGAACGGATATGCGGACCGCATTTCCGTCGCATACCCAAATAGTGTCTTCAGGTTTTGGGGAGCATTTTGCGGTCCATTATGCGGGCCGCATGTCAGCTTTGCTATCGCAGACCTGAGTCGGGGCTCCAGTTTTCTAAATTTTAAACCCGACCCCCTGTCGTTATATCCTGTGCAATAGCTCATTTTGAGCCTAGTTTCCTAACACTTT
>NW_017674455.1:85338-92974 GCF_001879085.1 Nicotiana attenuata
ATGTTTTCCTGATTTTGAGTTAAATTGTGCTATATTGCTTAAATAGATTGAAGCGCGAAAATTCCGGAACATTATAGGATTAAGGAAATCTCGGTTGAGGTATGTATGGCTAAAACCCCGTCTTTTAGAAATTGAGCTTTATCGGTGGTTGTGTGAATACGGTAAGATTAAAAATTAAATCGTTGTATTGATTGTTATTTCACTTGGACTGGTGTTGCAACCTTATATGCGTGAGAAGTGTGTCTCAATATGATCAAAATGCTACTCTTGATAACTTTAGAAGGTGCAAGGGTTGTGAATCATGAATTGAAATGCTTAGACCTTAAATTGAAATTGAAGCTGCATATATTGTGCCATCTATGTGAAGTCTCCCTTATGCCTACAATTTTAATTGCTCTTGTGTGCACTTATTATCCTAAATTACAAATCTAACATCGAAATTGGGAACAATGTGAAATGCGACCTAGTGCCAAGAATGATGAGACAAAGCGGTGGCCCCAAGTGCCTACGAAATGAAATATGTGAAACAAAATGATTAAACAACGCCTTGGTAAGGCGGCCTAGCCGATCGGGCCGAGATCGGACTCCGCTCAAGATAGCGGTGGTAATGTGAATGAATTCCGGAAAAAAGGGAAAATGAGATTGTGATTGAAGTGTATGTCTCAAATGAGGCAACCTAGCCGATCGGGTCAAGATCGGACTCCGCTCAAGATAGCGGTGGTATTGTGAACAAATGATGAATAGTGTGAAATGCCCCAAAACTAAAGGCTATGGAAACATGATGTGAAAGTTTTATGATTCCTTATTGTTGATAATGTTGTGATTGTTTAAAGCTCTTGAGTGATACTTGTGATTTCCTTATTTTTATATGAAAGTTTTTTCTAATTAGACGGTGTTTGGTTATACATACTAGTACTATTCCATGGTACTAACGTCCCTTTTGCTGGGGCGCTATATTTTTAAAATGAATGTAGGTGGCTCTATAGCGGACAGTGCCGATCGTGCGTAGCGGAGTGTCCTCATCCCGAAGACTTGGTGAGCCCCTTTTTCCTTCAAAGGGGTTATGTTGTTCATCTTCTGTTGTAGACTTTCACTTTTGAGGTATAGCCGGGGCCTTGTTGCCGGCGTTGTCTTATTACGTCTTGTGTATCCATAGAGGCTCCATAGACATTGTGTGGGTTATGTTGGTTGGGTTAGTGATCTATGTACAACTCTATTCTCTAGTTCGTTTAAGCAATGACTGTATAAAATCTTGGAAACCTAACCACGATTTAAGGTTTGTGATATAAAAATGAACTAACATTGTTGAATGTTCAAGTTTGCTATTGTTTAAATAATCGAAAGCCGGATTTTCTTAATCATATTAAGTTGGGTAGAAAGTGTCAATAAGGCTTGCTCAGTTGGGTTCACTCGATTGAGCGCCGGTCGTGCCTCCCGAGGTTGGTGCGTGACAAACTTGGTATCAGAGCCTAAGGTTTTAAAGTGTCCTAGGATGTCTCGGAGCCGTGTCTAGTAGAGTCCTTCTTATCGGTGTGAAGTCGACCACATCTATAAGTTGGAGGCTACTTGGGCATTAGGAATAACACCCTTCTTTGATATTTTGAATCGTGCGGCAATTGTGAAACTATTCCTTGTCTAGCTGGTGCATTGTTCTACCTTTCAGTAAATGGCACCTTAGAAGAAAGCGAGAATTGGCCAAGAAGCCAATGCCACCCCAAGAGTGGCTGATGAATCACTGCTTGATATTGCGGGTGAGGGTAGTCGCCCTGCTATCACCCTGCCTGGTTCATCTATTCTAGAGCAGACTACCCCAGTTCCTACACCTGCGGAGGGTGCCACTATCCCTCCCATTGATACTCCTATCCCGCCTCCAGCCCCAACTCCCGGTTCTGGTATTTCTGATGGGGATCTTAGGGGAGCTATTCAGATGCTGACACGGCACTGGCCTCCCAGGCCCAGAGTTCAAATGTTGCACCCAGTTCATCCAGCCAGCAAGGGGATTCCACCAGTTCCAAGGTGAACAGATTTCTTCAGTTAGACCCTCCAGTGTTTACGGGTGCCAATCCGAAAGAGGACCATCAAGATTTTATTGATGAGATGCACAAGACCCTCAGGGTTATGCGTGCAACTGAGACAGAGGGAGTAGAGTTAGCTGCTTACCGTCTGAAAGGGGCAGCCTATTCGTGGTTTGAGTTGTGGGAAGATTCCCGTGAGGAGGGGAGCCCTCCGGCGAGGTAGAGCGAGTTTGCCAATGCATTTGTAGACCATTTCCCGCCTGCTAAGACAAGGGCAGCCGTGCAGCTGAGTTTGAGAATCTGAAGCAAGGTAGCAGAAGTGTATGGGAGTACCATATGGAGTTTGCTCGCCTGTCCAAATATGTTATTCACATGTTGCCCACAATGGAGGCTAGGGTGCGCCGGTTTGTTCAGGGCCATAATCCTTTGACTACTAATGAGGCTTCTACAGCTGCATTGAATTCTGACATGAATTATGGGAAGATGGTAGCATTTACTCAGGCCACAGAGAACCGCAAACTGAAGAACAAAATGGAGAGAGAGGATAGCAGAAAGACCCGATCTGCGGGCAACAGGGGCGAGTCTCTAGGTAGGGGAAGATCAGCTTTCCGGGGAGGGTCATCAGGGTCATCCCAGTCTGTTGCATAGTATTCAGCCAGTGCACCGCCATCAGGGCCCAGCCAGCAGCAGCAGTGGAGTCGTTTCAGGCCCAGTAAGGGCGACAGGGGATCCCACCAGCAGGGTCGGTCAGGAGAGAGATCCCAGCAGCAGCAGAGGTCCCCGTGCCCCAGGTGCGGGAAGATGCACTCGGGGATTTGCTACATGGAGTTGCCCGTATGTTATGGATGTGGGATGAGGGGTCATATTCAGAGGCATTGTCGTGTATCTCGCCAGGGAGCAGGTAGGGGCACAGCACAGCCAGCCAGCCCAACAGCTGCTACATCTTCAGCCCCCTCTCCAGCCCGAGGTACCCCAGCACTCGCGGGGCGTGGTGCAACTAGGGGTGGTGCGCAGAGTTCGGGAGGACCCAGCCGGTTCTATGCTATGAGTGGTCGCCAGACTGCAGAGGCTTCTCCAGATGTTGTTACAGGTATTCTGACTGTCCAATCTCATGATGTGTATGTACTTATTGACCTCGGTTCCACCCCGTCCTATGTTACCCCTTTTATTGCTATGGAATTCGGGAAAGAACCAGAACAGCTTCATGAACCATTATCGGTATCTACTCCGGTTGGTGAGTCAATTTTGGCTACTCGAGTTTATAGAAGTTGTGTTGTCACGGTGCGTGGTAGGGATTCCAGGGACGATCTTATTGAATTGGGAATGGTCGACTTTGATATAATAATGGGAATGAATTGGCTTTATTCATGCTTTGCCAAACTTGATTGTCGGACTAGAAGTATGAGGCTTGAATTTCCTAATGAGCTCGGTATTGAATGGGAGGGAGATAATGTAGTGCCTAGAGGTTGGTTTATTTCCTACCTTAAGGCCGCGAAGATGATCAAAAAGGGGTGTATCTATCATTTAGTTCGGGTTACGGACACCAATGCTGAGGCGCTTAGCCTTGAGTCTGTAGCCGTTGCGAATGAATTCCCGGATGTTTTTCCAGATGAGCTCCCTGGGATCCCACCAGACAGGGAGATTGATTTTGGGATCGATGTGATGCCAGGCACGCAGCCTATATCAATTCCACCTTACAGAATGGCACCGGCAGAATTGAAAGAGCTCAAGGAACAATTGAAGGATTTGCTAGAAAAGGGTTTCATCTGACCGAGTGTATCCCCGAGGGGCGCACCGGTCTTGTTTGTAAGGAAGAAAGATGGGTCTCTGCGGATGTGTATTGACTACCGACAACTCACCAAAGTCACAACCAAAAACAAATACCCTGTACTAAGAATAGATGACTTGTTTGATCAATTGCAAGGTGCTACGTGTTTCTCGAAGATTGACCTGCGGTTCGGGTATCATCAATTGAAGATAAGGGAGCAGGATATTCCAAAAACAACTTTTAGGACTCGTTATGGGCACTCAAATTTCTGGTGATGTCTTTTGGGCTAACGAATGCCCCGGCAGCTTTCATGGATCTTATGAATCGAGTCTTCAAGCCTTTTCTAGACTCCTTTGTAATAGTGTTCATTGATGATATTCTTGTGTACTCCCGGAGTCGAGAGGATCATGCTAACCATCTCAGGGCAGTTTTGCAGACCCTTCAGCAGCATCGATTGTATGCGAAATTTTTGAAATATAAATTTTGGCTTGAATCTGTCGCGTTCTTGGGTCATGTCGTATCCAGGGAAGGAATTATGGTTGATCCTCAAAAGGTTGCAACAGTGAAAAATTGGCCTAGACCTACCACTCCAACAGAGATTTGCAGTTTCTTGGGTTTGGCCGGGTACTACAGAAGATTTGTGGAGGGGTTTTCTACTCATGCCTCTCCATTGACTAAATTGACGCAGAAAGCAGTTAAATTCCAATGGTCCGATGCTTGTGAGAGGAGTTTCCAAGAATTAAAATCAAGGTTGACAACAACACCGGTATTAGCCCTGCCAGAGGGTACAGAGGGGTTGGTGGTGTATTGCGATGCTTCAAGAGTCGGGCTTGGGTGTGTGTTAATGCAACATGGCAAGGTTATAGCTTACACTTCCAGGCAACTCAAGAATCATGAAAAGAATTATCCAACTCATGACCTAGAGCTAGCAGCAGTGGTGTTTGCGCTAAAGATTTGGCGACATTATCTGTATGGGGTCCATGTGGATGTATTCACGGACCACAAGAGCCTTCAATATATTTTCAAGGAGATGGAGCTGAATCTGAGACAGAGAAGATGGCTAGAGTTACTCAAGGACTACGACATCGATATTCTCTATCACCTGGGAAAGGATAATGTTGTAGCGGATGCTCTTAGTCGAAAATCTATGGGGAGCTTGGCTCATATGGAGGCATACCAGAGGCCGTTGACGAGGGAGGTTCACCAGTTGGCTAGTTTGGGAGTTCGCCTTGCGGACTCTAGTGAAGGAGGGATAACTGTGCAGAATAGAGCCGAATCGTTGCTCGTGGCGGAGGTGAAAGAAAAGCAATTCATTGATCCATTATTAGAACAGCTGAAAGAGGGGATTCATAAACACAAGACCACAGCTTTTTCCTTAGGCATGAATGATAGTACCCTACGGTACCAAGACCGCCTATGTGTTCCTGATATTGACGGTCATCGGGAAAGGATCATGGCAGAGGCTCACACTTCCAGGTATTCTGTGCACCCAGGTTCTACGAAAATGTATCATGATCGCAAGGAGATTTATTGGTGGAACAACATGAAGAGGGACGTGGCGGACTTTGTGGCTAGATGTCCGAACTATCAGCAAGTGAAGGCCGAACATCAAAGACCTGGAGGATTGGCTCAAAGCATAGAAATTCCAAAGGGGAAATGGGAGATGATCAATATGGATTTTGTGGTAGGGTTGCCACGCACTCCACGCATGTTTGACTCAATCTGGGTAATTGTTGATCGACTTACAAAATCAGCGCACTTCTTGCTAGTCAAATCTACCGACACAATGGAACAGTATGCTCAGTTGTATATCAAGGAAATAGTCAGGTTGCATGGTACTCCAGTCTCCATCATTTCAGATCGAGGGGCTCAATTCACGGCCAACTTTTGGAAGAAATTTCAACAAGGTTTGGGCACGCAGGTAAATCTTAGCACATCTTTTCACCCCTAGACTGTCGGGCAAGCAGAGCGGAATATTCAGACGCTTGAGGACATGTTGCGTGCTTGTACTCTTGATTTCAAAGGTAGCTGGGATGACCAATTGCCACTCATAGAATTTGCTTACAACAACAGCTTCCATGCTAGTATCCAAATGGCACCATTCGAGGCATTGTATGGTAGGAGATGCAGGTCTCCCATTGGGTGGTTCGAGTTAGAGAAGCAGAATTGATAAGGCCGGACCTCGTGCATCAGGCCATGGAGAAAGTCAAGATTATTAAGGAAAGGTTAAAAACTGCTCAGAGTCGCCAAAAGTCTTACTCGGATGTTCGTCGCAGAGATTTAGAGTTCAAAGAAGATGATTGGGTATTTTTGAAGGTTTTCCCTATGAAGGGTATCATGCGGTTTGGAAAGAAGGGAAAATTGAGTCTGAGGTTTGTCGGGCCATACAGAATCATTCAGAGGATTGGTCAGGTGGCATACAAGCTCGAGCTGCCACCCGAGATGTCATTGGTACACCCGGTCTTTCATGTGTCTATATTGAGAAAGGTAGTGGGAGATCCGTCCACTATTGTTCCAGTTGAAACGATTGAAGTTAATGAAGAGCTGTCGTATGAAGAAGTTCCAGTTGCCATTCTTAATAGGCAAGTTCGGAAATTGAGAAATAAGGAAATTGCATCCGTGAAAGTGTTATATCGGAACCAGCAAGTTGAGGAAGCCACTTGGGAAGCCGAGGATGAAATGAAAAAGAAGTACCCACATTTGTTTGAATAGTCATGTAATAGCTTTTATGCATTTGATTCCTACGGACTCTTATCTTTTGACTTAATCTATGTAAAACTGTTCCATTTTGGTTACGTATGTTGCCTATATGGCCATGGTTGGTGTTGTACAAGTTATGTTATGTTTATAGAACATGTATATGTTGTTAGGATGTGTTTCTAGGGCTCTCTGACAGGTGGATAGGCCTAGATACAAAGGAAACTCTGGCAAAATTTTTGAAAATTCAGGGAGTTAGCCAAATTTGGGACTGTTTACATGTTTCATGATGCGAAAAAGCTGAAGTTGCATAAGAATTCCTAATAAGTGACCCTTGATCCTCATTCGAGGACGATGATCTTAAGTGGGGGAGGATGTAAGGCCCCGTGAAACTTGTACTCAAAAATCCGAATCTCGTAGTGCCACGTTAGGATCATGTGTTAAAGTATCATAAAAAAATTCTTCGCGACGAGCAAGCTCGCCGCGGTTCGGACCCTGTTGGACTGATCTATCCACTAAAAAGTCAAGAAATAATGTTTTCCAGAAAAGCGCGATTCTGCGGTCGATAATGCGGTCGCATATCAGGTATGCGGACCGCATAATCGCTGCAAAGTGAAATAGTGTGTTAGCCAATTTTGAGGTCAACTATGCGATCAATTATGCAATCGCATAATGGATATGCGGGCCGCATAGTCGTCGCATAAATCCCTTGGGATTTTTGTGAGGGGAAGTTCTGCGGTGCATTATGCGACCGCAGAACGGGTATGCGGACCGCATTTCCGTCGCATACCCAAACAGTGTCTTCAGGTTTTGGGGAGCATTTTGCGGTCCATTATGCGGGCCGCATGTCAGCTTTGCGATCGCAGACCTGAGTCGGGGCTCCAGTTTTCTAAATTTTAAACCCGACCCCCTATCGGTATATCCTGTGCAATAGCTCATTTTGAGCCTATTTACTGACACTTTTAGAGTGAGAGAGAGGGGTCTAAGAGAGGGAAAGTGCTTCCCATCAAAATTACTCCATGAATCCTTTTTAAATCATTGAAGATAGTCAAGTGAGGGACCTAAACCTTCATCCCAAGAGGTAAGACTTCATCACCTCAGCTCTTATTTTTACACATAGCTACAGGGGTTCATTAGTGAGGTAATTCATGGGGAT
>NW_017674455.1:94652-95812 GCF_001879085.1 Nicotiana attenuata
ACGCCTCCCGAGGTTGGGGCGTGACAATTCTCTCCCTCTTAAAACAAACGTTCGTCCTCGAACGTGCATAAAGACATACCCAAAGTGATGAAAATGTGAGGATAGTGACTCTGGATGTCGTGCTCGGTCTCCCAAGTTTCCTCCTCGACCGGATGACCCCTCCATTGAACCTTCACTGAAGCAATATTCTTTGATCTCAATTTCTGGACCTGTCTGTCCAGGATAGCCACCGGCTCTTCAATATAAGTCAAATCCTTGTCCAATTGGATTGAGATGAAGTATAAGACATACGACGGATCACCATAATACTTCTGGAGCATGGAAACATGGAAAGCCGGATGAACTGTAGATAAGATAGGTGGCAATGCAAGCTTGTAGGCCACCTCACCAACTCTTTCAAGGATCTCAAAAGGAGTCGATATACTTACGGGCTCCAACTTGCCCTTACCTCCCGAACCCATCACACCCTTAATGGGTGAAAAATCGGAGCAAAACCCCAACTCTCCAACCATAAATGCTACATCACGAACTTTCCGATTAGCATAACTCTTCTGTGTAGATTGGGTTACGAAGCCGATCCTGAATCAACTTGACTTACTCGAAGGCATCTCGAACCAAATCTGTGCCCAACAACCTAGCCTCTCCTAACTCAAACCAACCAACTAGAGAACGACATCGTTTCCCATATAGGGCCTCATAAGGAGCCATCTGAATACTCGATTGGTAACTGTTGTTGTAGGAAAACTCCACAAGCGGCAAGAACTAATCCCAAGAACCCCCGAAATCCATAACACAGGCACGAAGTATATCCTCCAATATCTGAATGGTGCGCTCGGATTGCCGTCTGTCTAGGGGTGAAATATTGTACTCAACTCAACTCGTGTTCCTAGCTCACGCTGCATGGCTCAAATTATAACAACAATTATGAGTATATGTAAACCCCCCAAGAGAAATTGTTAGACGGATATATGTTCCCGATAGAGAATTATCAGATATCAGAAAAGTATCATACTTCAATTTGAATTTTGAATTGAATAGAAAATTGAAATTCTGTTTTCATAGAGCACAACCCGTGTTGCCCCGAATAGAACAGAGAACGACAATAAAACAATAAAAGAGAAGAAAGACGGATATTATAGATATCTCCACACGTGGTTAAG
>NW_017674456.1:0-56153 GCF_001879085.1 Nicotiana attenuata
TGGGAGTAGCTCCGCTGGTGAGTTCTGGAGTTGGGAGCGCGATCGGAACTGAATTCGGAGGTCCGTAGGTCATTTTGGAGCTATTGGCTAAAGATAGAAAATTGAAGGTTTTTGAGAAGTTTGACCGGAAGTGAACTTTTTGATATCGGGGTCGGAATGCGAGTCCGGAAGTTAGAGCAGGTCCGTAATGTCGAATATGACTTGCCTGCAAAATTTGGGGTCAATCGAATGAGATTTGATAGGTTTCGACATCGGATGTGAAAGTTAGAAATATCAAAGTTCATAAAGATACTTCGGACAATTCGGTGATATTTCAGCTCATGAAATGCACGGATGCATTGATATTGATAGCTTAATAGAGGGAACGGGTGATGCTTATCCATATGTGAGAACGAGACAAGGCAATGCTTAGCCTTGTATGAGATAAGGGCAGAGCTTAGCCCTACGCAGAGGAAGGCAATGCTTGGCCTTAATAATGTAGGAGGCAGTGCTTATCCTTATGCAAGGTAATGACGGTAGTGTTTAGCCCGATGCGAATAATGAGGGAAATGATTAGCCCTATGTAGAGTAAGGTAGTGTGTAGCCTTATGCAGTAATATGGACAGTGCTTAGCCTCTTTCAATGTAAGTGAGACAGTGCTTACACTCATGCAAAGGGAGGCAACGTTTAGCTTTATGAAATAATGGAGGTAGTGCTTAGCCTCATGCAATGTAATGGAGACAATGCTCAGCCTCAATCAATGAAATGGAGACAATGCTTAGACTCATGCAACGGAAGGCAGCATTTAGCCTTATGCAGTAATGGAGGCAGTGCTTAGCTTCATGCAATGTAATGGAGACATTGCTTAGTCTCATGCAAATGAAGGCAGCGTTTAGCCTTATGCAATAATGAAGGTAGTGCTTAGCCTTATGTAATGTAATGGATACATTGCTTAATCTTCGACAAAGTAACACATCATTTAGCCTTATGCAATAATTGAAGTAGTGCTTAGCCTCATGCAATATAATGGAGAGAGTGCTTAGTCTCATGCAAAGGAACGCAACATTTATCCATATGCAATAATGGAGGCAGTGCTTAGACTCGTGCAATGTAATGGAGATAGTGCTTAGTCTCATGTAAAGGAAGGCAGCGTTTAGCCTCATGCAATAATGAAGGCAGAGCTTAGCCTCATGCAATGTAACGAAGATAGTGCTTAGTCTGATGCAAAGGAAGGCAGCGTTTAGCCTTATGCTATAATGGAAGCAGTGCTTAGCCTCATGCAATGTAATGGAGACAATTCTTAGTCTCATGTAAAGGAAGGCAGCGTTTAGCCTTACGCAATAATGGAGGTAGTGCTTAGCCTCATGCAATTTAATGGAGACAATGCTTAGTTTCATGCAGTATAATGAGAGCATTGCTTAGCCCTATGCATGAAATGCAATGATTGAATACGAGAAAGAAAAGTTGTCCTAAGCTTGACGCGTTTGTGCTTGGCGACTTCTTTCGGTGTGAAGATAGTAGTTTTGTTATGTGTGTGTGTGTGTTTGTGTGTGTGTATATATATATATATATATATATATATATATATATATATATATATATATATGCTCTTTATGTCCATTATGGCTGCATCCAAAAAAACTCATGAGTGCTGGGGGAAAGGTCGGTTCGTGCTCTCGATTCCTCACTTTTCCTTGGCTCCTGTCTTGACACTTTGTTCGAGTCGCCCTGGGTAACAACTGACTATTATAAAATGTGATTTTCGAAAATATGCATTTATGGTAAATCATTTGTAAGTATTGTTTTAAAATAATGTTCAAAAGTAAATAGTATGGTCGAATCATAGACCGCGACATGCTTTGAGGCATAGAGACCTTCTTAACTAGGAATTTTGAGGACCCCCTCAAAATTCTGCCCGAGTTTAATGTATACTCCCGGCGATGCATTTCTCGGTGATCCTTGATGTAAGGAGATTGACGAATACTCGAAATCTTGCCTCGGATCAAGAACGTGGAGGGGAATGAAGATTTTACTATGATGTGATTGAACCTACAAGTCTGCCTACGTATCCCCTCTTGAATGGGAATAAGGTCAAGTGTAGTTCATGTTACATCAAAAGAAAGTGTAAAACTACACTCTCAAACATAATATCTCCTGATGGCGTCCAAATTGATAGGTTTTGGCCATAATTCTCCATCCATCTCTACAAGTATGAGTGCTCCTCCAGTCAGTACTTGGTGAACCACGTAAGGGAGCCGACTAGGTGAGAATTTTCCTTTTGCTTCGTCCTGATGTGGAAAGACGCTTCAACACCAATTGCCCCGGTATGAATTTCCTCGGTCTAACCTTCTTGTTGAATGCCCTTGCCATTCTATTCTGGTCGAGTTGACCATGACAAACCACATTCATACTTTTATTGTAAATGAGAGACAATTGCTTATACTGGCTCTGTATCCATTTTGAATCGCTGAGCTTGGCCTCCTGTATGATTTAGGGAAGGAATCTGTACCTTGGTAGGTAGGACAACTTCAGTACCAAAGATTAGTAGATAGGGGGTGGCCCCAGTGTATGTGCGGACCGTGGTGCGGTATCTGAGGAGAGCAAACAGTAGCTTCTCGTGCAATTACTTGTAGTTATCCACAATATTCCTTAATATCTTCCTGATATTGTTGTTGGCGTCTTCCACGACTCCATTCATTTGTGGCCTATATGCTGTAGAGTTCTGGTGTTTAATTTTGAATGTTTCACACATGGCTTTCATCATATCACTGTTGAGATTGGTAGTATTGGCGGTAATAATTTACTCACATCCATGCCCTAGGCAGAGAAAGACCTGGGTGAACTCGTTGCATTGAGTTCGTTGGGTGGCACTCGTATCATATCAGCATGTACCTGGCATTGGTGGTACTTTTGCACATATTTGATGCAATCTCTCTCCATAGTCATCCAAAAATACCCTACCCTTAATATGTTCTTTTCTAGGACAAACCTGTTCATATGAGCTTCGCAGGTTCTGGCGTGTATCTCTTCAAGCAACCTAGATGCCTCCTTGGCATCCACACATTGTAGCAGTCTTAAGTCAGGTGTGCTTCCATATAGAATTTCTTCTCTCTGAAAGAAATAGTTAGCCAATCTTCGAAGTGTACACTTCTGAGTGTGCGTAGTATTTCCTGGGTATTCTCCTTTCTCCAAATACTGTTGATACCCAATTTTCCCCCATATATTTTTAGTACATATATATACTTTCAAAATAGTATGCAGTTATAATCATGCACAAGAATTTTTTATAATTTTTCTATTATTTTAAGAGCTCTAAAATCAATTTATTTCTTCTCTTTTATTTATAAAATATCCAATAATTATTCTTAAAATTACTTTTGTGATGATTTAATCATCTAAATTCTATACTTATGCCAAAATAGTGTTTAAACATTTTCAGTGCATTTATTTATAACTATATTTACATTTTTAGGCTAAATTGCACATATTTGCAATAATAGCCCTACTAACGCATAATTACATTATTGATGCATAAAATGATCTTTTATATTTTTAAAATGTTAGATCAGTATTTTAAATCATTTTAATAAACGAAAATAGTTTTTGGAATCCATTTATTATTTGTATAAATTATATTATTATTAAAAGTGGCTATTTAAAATCTGACATGTTTTATTTCAATTTTAGCCCTATTCTAACCCAATACCAGCCCAATTTTTAAATTAAATATACCCAGGCCCAATACCCCACCTGCCCCAACCCAATACCCCACCTGCCCCAACCCAATACCCGGTCAAATCCTAGCCGTTGATCATTTTGATCAACGGTCCAGGGCCCCCCTTTCCAAAATTAAACCAAAAGACCCCCCCCCCCCCAAACCCTATCATTTCTACACCATCCGCCGCCCTGAATCCCCTCTCCTCTCCCAAACACTCTCAAACCCTAACCCTAATTTACCCACATCTAGGGGTGTTCAAAACCGATCCAAAACCGAAAATTGAACCGAAACCGAAGCCTAATGGCTTATTGGTATCGGGTTAACGGTTAAACGGACGGGGAACGGATTAAATTTTTTTTTATTAACGGCTTATCGGTTTGGGGGCGGATTATTCAATATTCTTAACGGATAATCCATTAACCCGTTAATATATATTTACTTCTGAATAATCCATCAAAGTCAACAAAGTTCTCTACTCTATTACTAGGAGTTAGGTCATCAGCCAATGCTTATGCTATATGGATTAATGACACCGAATTAATGACACGTTATTGGAAGTATTAGCTTATTAATCTTTATTAGTTAACCAATGTATTCCCTTCTATAATCGGAAGACAAATAATCACCCCCAAGCAAAATGTATAAATCTCCAGCCCCACACTCCACCAATGAAGCAAAGCAACTAGTTTATTTTTTTCTTTGTTTTCCCTTAGTTGTTGTGAGGGAAAATTGGTTATAAACATATCTGTCACAAAACAAAAAGATGGGATCGAGAGGGATCAAAATTTGCATAGCTTTAGTTGCAGTAGTGAGCATGATTTCAACAGGGGCAATGGCTCAATCCAACTACAAGAACACTTTCTTTAGCATGTATTCATGCCTTAGCTATGTCACTGGAAGTTCAAGAATGAGGTGATTGGACATAAAATTTCGATTTGTGAATTTGTATGCTAGGTTGTCAGCAAACAATTAATGCACGCAATATAGATTGAATTAGGCCGATAAACCGCCCGATAAGAGCTAAACCGATACCAATCTGCCCGATATCTTATCAGGTGGCTAGCAGATTAATATATTTAAAAGCCGATAACCGATAAGACAAACCGTTAAGAGTAAATAACTGCCCAATCCGCCCGATAAGCAACCTGCCCACATCACCGGTCATCTACCGTCTTTCATGGTGTTTCCACACCACCACCAGGCCCTCAATGGCCTCCCTCACGGTAATCTTGCCATCTCCAGGGTCCTAAAGGGACCAGGGCTAGCTGGCTTGCATCTATGGTTCCTTTCTCGCCTGTTTCAGGCCGTTCCAGTGTGATTCTGAGTAAGATCTTCATATTTCTCAGCTAAACCTATGGGTTTCTAAGCCGGTCTCTCTATTTCTAGGTCATTTTCTAGAAAACCCTAATCTCTTTTCCTGTACCTCTTAGATCTGTAACAGATCCGAGGGTTTTCTGAGCTATTTTCGTGTGTTTTATGAAAAACCTTTTGATTCTCAAAGCGTCGCTTTATTTCCCCATTAGGGTTTCTGGAACTTTCTTTTTCAAAACATATTTCTGGTTTTTTTAATGTTGTTCTTTGATTCTCATATGTTTGAACGACTTTTTGTTAAAATTGCTTTTTAATCCTAATTTGTTATGTTAAAACCCCAGTTTTAACACTATGTTATAATCCTGAGTTCATTCTTGTTTGTCGATTCTGCTATGTGTGTTCCAAGCCCATGAATATGTTTCGATTAGTGATTTCTACCCCAATAATGTCTTACTAGGGTTTCTGATATGTCTCTTTCTGGCTATACTCAGTACTTGTTATTCATGGAAGTTTATAATGTTTCCCTTAGTATTAGTACCATTTTTTCAATTCTTTAAGTCCCTGATTTCCTGGGATGATACTCTTTACTAATTTCGGGCTACTTCTCCAGTTTTCACAACCGTTAAAATATTTTCTTACCTTGTTATGTGATTGACTGCATTATTGCTCGATTCTTACTGTTATTTCCTTAATTAGAACTCTATGTATCTACCCCTAATTGCTTATTCTGTACTTAGGTCTTTTGAACTCTTTCCTTATTTGGTACCTGTTCTTTACCGTTTGAAATGACTCCCTTAATTAAGGGAAGACTTGGACTGATTTCACTTTAATTGATTCCAAGTTCTCCAATTACTAAACAATTTGATTCTTACCTTATTTACCTAGATTTCAAACTACCATATATATGCTTTCTTCTACTCTCATTAGACGGACATTAGTTTACAACTCCCTCACACACTTAAAGCTTTTCTGCTTTCTTTCTTATTACTTGCTACTATTACTGAATTAGCCGGTTGCAAGCCAAGGCTAATAATTGCACCCTATTGCTCTTCACTTTGTGTCTATTCTCCTTAGCTGGTATGTTCTGATTTCAATTCAAGTCCTAAACACTATGTGTTTTTCTTGCTATTTTAGTTTACTAGTTACCAGTCTGTTCCTATCTATTATCTGACCTTTCAATATGTAACTAGCCTATTGGGATCACTGTTAGTTCTGTCCTAAGTCAAATATGTGATCAACATGATATGAGCTTGTCCATTCCTTGTAGTTAAGGGTGTTCATAAAAACCCGAAAAACCGAACCAAACCGAAAAACAAACCAAACCGACCAAAAAAAACCGATACTTTTTGGTTTGGTTTGGTTTTTGTTTTGAATTTTAAAAACCGGTCAAATTTGGTTTGGTTTTGGTTTTAACCAGAAAAAAATCTAAAAAAACCGAACCAAACTGACTATATGAGTAGCTATTTCAATTTTATTATTACACCTATATATATGTATATTTTTATACAAAGTTTCAAAAATTTAATGGTAAATGTTAATAGTTTGCACTTTTAGTATAGTTCTTTACCTTTACATTCTTGTTTGATTGGTAGTTTTCTTTTTTTCAGGGTAAGAATCCATTTTGCGTTAAAAATAATATATTTTTAATTGAATCCTTAGATTATTCATCACTCTTTGATTCAATTATCATCAATATATTTTGATAAATAATAGATTTCTCAAAGGGCAGTTGATTTGATAGTGTTACGTTGAAAATGTGGTTGCCGGAATATGTGTTTGGTAGTGTATGTCTTATATTTAAGAAAAAACTGACAAATAACCGAAAAAACCGAAAAATCGACAAAACCCGACATAAATCGAATCCAGAAAAAACTGACTTAATTTGTTCGGTTTGGTTCTAATATTTGAAAAACCGACTTACTTGGTTTGGTTTCTTTTAAGGGAAAAATCGATCCAAACCGAACCATGAACACCCCAACTTGTAGTATGTACTGGCTGTACTCTATTAGTATATGTTTGCATGGTTATGTGTTAGTTGGTTTTTGGTTTGCACCTGTTTTGCAAAACAGATTTGTTACCCTATGTTATTCTGATGCTATGCCCAATCATGTTTAGTACTTCTATGTCCTCACCGTTGCTATGAAATCCTATACTATGTCATCTCCCAATCCCATAAACCCCCTAAGCACTTCTGATTCTATAACTATGTTCTAATTAGCACCTCTGAAATCCATGCCTTACTGCTTGCACTGTTAGCTACTCCTTAATTACAAAAGAATTCTATTTGTCATATGTTCATTATGTGTATTATGTGTCCCCAAATCCCAATTCCCTTTGTATGAATCACGTGGTTAGGACTCTGTTTGCTCTATGATTGATTTGTTGTCTGTTGGATTACACAATTCTTGTCAAAACTGTTTTACTGCTAAACAACTCTACTATTTTTATAAAAAACTACCTCAATTGAGTCCTTTTCAATACTGTGTTTCCTATCAAACCTTTTCAAAACTATGTCAAACACTCTCACTCCACTCTTAAGTCCCTAGGTTCTGCCCCTCCAGTGTGTGACTGCCTTGGGATCCCTGTGAGATCCCTCTGATCTCTGATGCACTGGGCTAGCCCTTCCACACTGCACTTACTCAGTTTTTGTTATGAAGTTTGGGTGTGACCACTGCCCGTGATCCTTGAGGTCCTTTGGGAACTCTGACACACCTGGACATGAAATTGGCTATGACATCTTGGCATTTGAGGCTATGGAAAATCTGGTATCTTCAAGATACACTTGGGACTGCTTCAGGCTCCCTATAGTTAACTTCTTCTTTTTTTCTTCATTTGTTTATGTAATTTATTCAACTGGTCTATAATAATTATTTCTAAACGAATGTTGGGGATGGCTAGTGAAACGGGGGGGAGGGGGGGGGGGTAGCTATATAATCCTATTAATATCACTGGGGTAGAAAGCATGTCATAGGCTTTACATTATTTATATCTGCATTAGTATCCATGTTTTTAGGATCAATACACTCATTCAAATCATGCAAAATATGCACTAGATACCATGTTCCTAGGATTTCATGTCTAGTGTTTCAACATCTCATCCGTCACTAATGCATGTTTTATGTCTATTACTTAGAAATACTGCTCCTATGACAATAACTACATTACCATAAAAGATGTCATTCTTGTGCATTCAGAAGTCATATTTCAATAATTGTGCAACTCTTGTGTGCATTTAGAAATCATGCCTTAGGGATTCTGTTTTTATCCATCTTGCCATTTGTGTGTGCATATTTGATACTGTGTTCTAGGATCCTGTCTGCATTTTGTTTAAGACGCCTAGTTAATTACTGATGCATGAAAAGGTAATAAAAAATACTCTCACATTGTGATGTTTTCTGAATAAAACTGGTAATAATCTCTGCATTCTCAATGTCGTATCAACTAGAACATCATGCTCTTATGGTAAAATGGCTTCTGAACTGTTAATGATTCTGGTAACTATTATGCATGATCCCACGCCTAGGAAGGCCTTAGGTGATGAATCTTTATAAAACAGGAAAACTGTTTTGCTTGTGTTTGCTGCTTAAAGATTCAGAGGTCTAAAATTTTGGGCCCTAATTCGATACTGTATACTGTCTACTCATCTAGATATCATGTTCTAAAGTTTTCTCTTAAAAAATTAAAAACAATTGTCTGAGACGTTCATTTGTTTGTTATGTTTGTGGAGGTAAATGCGAGTCTTTAGTTGTTTCCCTTTCTAAAATTTAGTCCAACTTGTTTTTGTTTGGCGCTTAGACTTTTCTCCTTTAAGACACCATAGGATGGTCTAGAACTAACCAAATTAGAGGTCCTAAATATCTCCAGGTCCACGAAGAAGGGACGGGTAATGCACGCAAAGGATATCTATCAAGGTTGTTAGAACGCTTTAGGCTATGACCAAGGGGAGGGAATTGGGCAGTAAGGAGATAATGACTACGTGCTAATGTCACGTGTAGCCCTTCATTGAGAAGTGATTACCGGGCATTGTGTGGGTATGATCTTGTAGGCTAACCAATCTAGGACCCCCTTTCCCAACTCCCGTTGTTTATGAATTTACTTTTCTTCATATATGTGCAACCTGTTCAAACCCTTTTCCTTGTTTCATTACATGAATGTTAAAACATGCCTTTACTTGCAAGTACGTGGTAAAACTGTTTATTTGACTAATTCACATGAATATGAGTTCGGCCGGGACCCACCGTTGTAGAATGCGAGGGGTGCCTAACACCTTCCCCTCAAGGTTATTTCGAGCCCTTACCCTAAATCTCTGGTAATGCAAACCAGTCCATGAGTTAATTGCTCAAGGTGCCCTAACGCACGATAATTTGTTAGGCGTGACTCTTAAAATACCAAATTCCCAAAAGGAAGAAAGTTATTCCCCATGGAATGTCGAAACCCGGATCTTTCTCCGCGAGCAGGAAAAGAAGGGGGCGCGATAGCATGGTGACTCCGCTGGGGATTATTTAGGCTCTTACCATAACGAACTTATTTTTCTGTGAATTGGTCCAAACATGCTCTATCCCACATGCCCTTTCCCTTATTTGAATCTAACTGTTTATTTTATGAGCATTTATGATTTTTTTATTTCCTTGAAACTGACATGTCTCTTTGTTTTCTTCTTCTGTAACCGTCTTTCAATTATCTAAATACTGCATTTATTATTTCCTTACGTGCAAATACTTGATAACATGCTGTTATTATTGCATTTACTCCACATCATATTCCACTCGTGCGTATCAAAATCCTTTAGCAACGCTTGATGAGTGTTTGCGCTCTTGCCATTTATTATCCTTAAATTTGGAAAGGCTTATTTGCAGTAAAATTAGTTGATCAGCGGTGCAGTCGACGGTTCCGTGCCTTTCCCCCTCAAGTTGTCCGCTTGAGGGTACTAGTCTAGACCACCATAGTAACCTTACTTTGTTCAAAATTGTGCATGCATCATGGTCGAACCTAGCTGGATTAATATGTTGTCCACATAATAATCCTTTAAGACAAGCCTTATCCAATGTCCACGGGGGTTTCCATAATCCCAACGGACACAACCACATTCTGTGCATTAATTTGTAGAATTAAATGCCAATATGCTTATCATGAATGTATAAATAGTCGAGTCTGGTGGGGGATAAGGGACTAACCCTTTTGTTTAGCGGAAAATGAGGCACGAGGTCCCCAGATTCAGTATGGTTAGCAACATTCCACCATTGCTACTGGATTGGTGGGAAGACCTTTCCTCAAGTGACAAGAAACATTTAAGAAAGCACTTGGGCAATTTACCTTCTCTACTGGACATTGAGCCAAACAAAAGGCTGATCGAGGCTGCCACTTTATTCTGGGATAGTGAAAGGGCTGTGTTCCGTTTTGGCGACCTAGAGATGACACCACCCTCCTAGAAGAAATTGGGGGACCTCCGGGATTGGCTTGGGATAGCCCTGGGTTATTGGTGCCGGAGAACCGTACTGTTAAAGGGTTCCTAAAGATGATGGGGCTGAAGAAAAAAGCTGACTTGCAATGCCTGAAGGAATCTTACATGCCCTTCGAGTATCTGTTTGAGAGGTATGGCCATAGCAAGTACTTCCGTACTTACCATGATGAGATCTCTCTCACTTCACTGGGCCACATCCACCGCAGAGTGTTCGTGTTCATTGTATGCTTCCTAGGCCTGATACTGTTCCCAATGAAAAGGGAAGGAATCCACACTAGGTTGGCCATGGTCACCAAGACTTTGATGGAAGGAATCAACGGACAGACATATACCATAGTCCCCATGATCATAGCCGACATCTACAGGGCTTTGGAACGCTGTCAAAGAGGGGTCAAACATTTCGAGGGTTGTAACCTGTTGCTGCAGTTGTGGTTATTAGAACATCTTTAAAAGGGGCAGTATCGCTAGGAACATCCGTGAAGGGCTTGAAATGACCATATTGCCTTCCATCACCCTAAGCGGATGACCTACATTCCGAACAGGTTTGCTCAGCCGGAAAGTGCCAAAGAGTGGGTGGAATTCTTCGATAATCTGACCGAGGAGCAAGTGCAATGGATGTTTGAATGGTTCCCGACATACGAATTCATCATCAGATCCAGGGACGGCCCACACATGGTGCTGATTGGGTTGAGAGGGATATACCCCTATGTCGCTATCCGAGTCATGAAGCAAGCAGGCAGGAAACAGGTTGTACCAAGGGTTGCCAAGATGAGTCATTTCAGAGTAGACTTTCAAGACGACGATGTTCCTTACAAGTGCCAAGCCCAGCACATGTGGCACTGCAAAATCATTGTGGAAAAGAACACCATTGAGCCCGACAGGTATCATGCAGGGTGCGAACCTCTCTACCCGGCATGGTTAGAAGACAATCTAAAAGGAATGGTGATGCCAGGAGCCGGCCGAGGGAACAGAATCATAGACGAAGAAGCTGAAGATCAAGTGAAGTACAACAGGCTGCTCAAGAGGGTCCACGACTCTGAGAATGAGCACCAGGAAATATATGAGAGGAATGTGAGGTTGATCGAAGAATGGAAAGAAATGGCAGTCACTTCCAACAGGAAGCTGGAATACCTGGAGCGAGGAATAGTGGAGCTGGAAGGTAAAGTCATAAAGAGGATTGAGGATTGCCAGAACGCTGAAGGAGCTAAAGGAGGACATCTGGCCAGAGCCTACTTGCTGCTGGGTCTGCGCGAGCTGGGGGACCTGTACGATGGAGGCAGGAAGATCAAATCTGGGGAAGGTCCTTTTGGGACCAAATAGGCTAGATTTATTTGCTTCCCTAAAATGTATTAAGGCCAAGTGCCAATAGTAACTTATCTTTTTCTATTATCTTAGTGTCGTTTTGGGGATTCGTCTATTTTTATATTATGAAATGAGGAATTTGTTGGCATCTAAGTTCTCCAAATTGATTTGTCGCTAGGCCTACCTCGGGCACAACGAGGCTCCCAAATTAGGACACGAATTTACATTCCCGCAATATGTGTTTAAATATTGCAACACTTCAAAATCCGCACTAACTTGTTACCTTTTTTGTTTTTCCTCATTTTTGATTATTCCCATTCCCTAAGGTTCGTTCACTCATACTGGCATCATCAGCGTATCATACCAGATCTAGAGGCCCTCCACCTCCTCCTCCTCCAAGAAATACAAAAGGCAAAGGAAAAACAAAAATGGACGACTTAAGTGGTATTCGAAAGGAGAATGCTGAGAACGCAGAAACTTCAGACGGTAGGAGTACTCCGGCACCGAATGATCTAGTCTTAAGATTGGAACAAAAGATACTGGAACTACAAGGAGAGCTTGAGCAGGTTCGTAACTTGGCAAACTTATCACTCACCCTGAATGTTCGACATCAATCAACAAAAGACAAAGAACCCGGCGCCTCCCCAAAACACATCAAACTAACACCCACAAAATCCTCCTACAACATATCAATACGCAACCCCACCCCAAAATCTCAATTCCTTACCAATACCAACACCAACGCAACACCACCACAAACCAATCCAGTACCCACCCACCGCTACTTACCACACTCCCAAAAAACACCACAACCCATTCCCGACCCTTAAAAATCAACCAATGACCACCCCTCCACCCAAGTCCCTGACACTCATCAAAACAACCCCATATATGTGGAGACCATACCTCATTCTACTCAACCAACTTCCTATGCACCAGATTCCTCAGAGAAGGACCAACTCATTAAAAACATGGCTGAAGAACTCAAGAAATTGACAACCTCACTGGTGATGCTTTGTCTTGGTACATCAGCCAAGATCCCAAAAAATGGTCCAACTGGGTAGGTATGGCTTCAGATTTCATAGACCGATTCCGGTTTAACACAGAAAATGCACCCGATGTTTTCTACATCCAGAATCTCAAGAAGAAACCCCCTGAGACTTTTCGCAAGTATGTTACCCACGGGAGGTCGGAAGCGGCCAAGGTCAGGCCATCTTTGGACGAAGAACAGATGAACAAGTTCTTCGTTACAGCACAGGATCCGCAGTATTACGAAAGGTTGATGGTTATTGAAAACCATAAATTCTCCGATATCATCAAGCTTGGGGAAAGGATTGAGGAAGGCATCAAGAGCGAGATGGTAACGAATTTTGAGGCACTACAGGCCACAAATAAAGCATTGCAATCAGGCGGCATATCAAAGAAGAAAGACGTTAAGGCAGTAATGGTGGCTCAAGGCCCGAAATCTCCACTTACCTATCGCACACCTCCACCCACATATCAAACACCTCCATCCACATACCAAGCAGCACCACCTACATATCAACCATCATCTTCCAAATACTCCCAACCAGCCACTATCTATCACACCTACAACTCCCAATCACCTCACTTCCAATCGCCTCCGACTCGCCAAAATTATCCAAGACCAAGACCCAATTTCGACCGCAATCCACTCAGACAATACACCACCATCGCTGAACCCATTGATTAGTTGTTTGAATGATTGAAAGTCGCAGGTTAATTCACTCCTGTTCCCGCTGTGGCACTAGAGAATCCATCCCAGTAGGTCAATCCTAACAAAACTTGTGCGCACCATTCCGGTATGAAAGGGCACACCACTGACGAATGCCGAGCATTGAAAGACAAAATCTAGACGCTGATTGACAGCAAGGTTATTCAAGCAAAGGAGGCCACACCAAATGTTCGCAACAACCCTCTCCCTGATCATAGAGGTGGTGGAATACATGTGATAGAGACGAACGAAGAGTGGGACCCTGAGGGGTTGATTGGGCTTATTCGGGAAGGTGATGACTTTAAACCCTCAGTGACACTTACCCCTATTGTGGTATAGACTCAGTCGCCAATCGAGGTTGAGGTAGCCACATCAGTTCCATTTGAGGTAGAGGTGGCTCCACCCGTTGCCACCCCTGTTCCGTTTTAAGTAGAAGTGGTCACACCGTTCACAGTGACAAGCGATACCTTGGGTTATGTTGCCGAAGCTAGACACAAAGGAAAGGCAAAGATGGAGAAATCCGATGCCGCACAAGGAATGACCAGGACCGGGAGAATCTATACACCTGAGCACCTGGGAGGACCAAGTAAGGATGCCACTACCAAGCATCCTGTCATTGAATTAGGGCCAGATGACCCGTGGGGGAAAGTGCAAGCAAAGGAGTATTCTGTCATCGATCATTTGAACAAAACCCCAGCTAAGATATCCATCCTGTCACTGTTACAAAATTCCGAAGCACACAAAAACGCTTTGATAAAAATGTTGAGAGAAGCCTACGTGCCCAATAACATCACTAGCGGAGAGATGTCTAATATGGTAGGACATGTATTAGAAAGTCACAGAATCACTTTCCACGAAGATGAGTTGCCACCTGAGGGTCTGAACCACAAAAGGGCACTGCACAATACAGTGCGAAGCGAAGATTACTTCATTGCCAGGGTCTTTGTTGACGGAGGTTCAACCTCAATATTTGTCCATTTGACACTCTAAAAATATTGGACAAAGGTTTTCATGAAATACGGACAAGAAACATGAATGTGAAAGCTTTCGATGGGTCTCAAAGGGCCATGATCGGGGAGATCAACCTATGTTTGCAGATGGGACCGACTTGGTTCAACGTCGAATTTCAGGTGCTTGACATACCAGCTTCATGCAACCTTCTGTTGGGCCGACCATGGATCCATGCCGCTGGGGCTGTGGCGTCCACACTACATCAAGCCGTGAAATTCGAATGGAATCGTCAGGAGGTGATCATTCACGGAGGTGGGAGCAACCCCATTTACACCTGTTAAGCCGTCCCAGTTGTTGGAAATAGAAGAAGGCTAGGGGGGGGGGGAACCTATCATCACATTGAACGTGTCAATGCCGTCGAGAAAGATAAATGGTGGAGCAGTAAAATAGAAAGCATTCTGGCATGGTCCGGGTATGAACCCGGGAAAGGGCTTGGAAAGAATCTCCAGGGTATTACTAAATTGATACAGCTAAAGGGTCATGGAACTACTTTCGGGCTCGGATACCAGTACACGTGGCAAGAGTATAAAGATTGGTTGCCTCCATAGTGTGGACCGTGCTACCCTCTTGAGCAACCAGTGCTGGGCTAAAGAATCTATTTTTGGAGGACGAAGACATGGACTGCAGTGCAATAATTGAGAAGGAGGAGGAAGAAGGCCTCACTATTCAGGCTGTGGAAAAGGGAGCTGTTCTCAGTAACTGGACCGCCACACCATCCCGGGCCCGCCGAGTCCCTAGGTAGCTTGGCAGATTTTATTTATATATCCATTCTAGGCATTTAAAATTTTCAATAACTTTGTTTTAAAGACTTTCTTGTTTCAAAATAAATGCTCGATTCGTCAAGCCGTACTTGTCTGGACGTTGTTTAATTTTAATCAAATGCATTTGCTCTTTATTGTTCATTACTATTTTCTACACTTTCTTTTTCTACAGCGTTATTATTACTTTTTCTTATGAACCGGTGACTGTGACATGTAATGAGGTAACACAACCTGAGAACAGTGATTCAGATGAATAAGACGAGATACCCAAGGAAGTTGTTAGGGAAGTGGAAAACTTTGAGAATAAGCCTAAGTCCAATCTGGACGAAACCGAAGCAGTAAACTTAGGGGACGACGAGACCGTCAAAGAGACTCGCATCAGCAATCACTTATCACAACCAGAGAAGGAAGAGTACATCAGTTTCCTAAAAGAATATTAGGACATTTTCGCATGGTCATATGATGACATGACAGGTTTGAACACATCCGTAGTGGCTCACAAGTTACCTACTAATCCAATGTGTCCGCCGCTGCAGCAGAAACTCAGAAAGTTCAAACTAGACATGAGCCTGAAAATCAATGAGGAGGTTACCAAGACGATCAAAGCCAATGTTCTCAGGGTGGTTGAGTACCCAACCTGGTTAGCCAACGTTGTGCTAGTTGCGAAGAAAGATGGGAAAGTCAGAGTATGTGTTGACTATCGGGATTTAAACAAAGCAAGTCCCAAGGACGACTTTCCACTGCCAAACATACACATCTTGATCGATAATTGCGCCAAGCATGAACTCCAATCTTTTGTAGATCGCTTTGCGTGTTATCACCAGATCTGGATGGACAAAAAAGACACGGAGAAAACAACTTTTATCACACCATGGGGAGTATACTGCTGCAAGATGATGCCTTTCGGTCTAAAGAATGGTGGGGCTACCTACATGAGAGCCATGACAACCATCTTCCATGATAGGATACACAAAGAGATAGAGATGTATGTGGACGATGTCATTATCAAATTTAAGAGGGCCACAGACCACATAGCAGACTCGAGAAAATTCTTCGACAGACTAAGGAGGTACAACTTGAAAATAAACCCCTCCGAGTGTAGATTCGGGGTTCCCGCAGGAAAGTTATTGGAATTTATTGTCAGCCGTCGAGGATCAAGCTAGATCCGTCTAAAGTCAAGGCTATTCAGGAGTTACCGCCGCCTAGGAGCAAAAAGGACGTGATGAGCTTGCTAGGGCATCTCAATTATATCAGTCGCTTCATAGCACAGTCCACAGTCATATGTGAACCCATCTTCAAGATGCTGAGGAAAGATGCCGAGACAAGATGGATAGAGGATTGTCAGAAAGCTTTTGACAAAATCAAGGAGTACCTGTCCACACCACCGGTCTTGGTCCCGCTAGAGCCGGGACGGCCTTTGCTACTCTATCTATCTGTATTGGATGGAGCATTCGGATGCGTTCTGGGACAACATAATGAGACAGGGAAAAAGGAGCAAGCCATATACTACTTGAGTAAGAAGTTCACATCTTTCGAAGCACGGTACTCTCTGCTGGAACGCACGTGTTGTGCTTGACCTGGACGGCCCAGAAATTGAGGCATTACTTTTGTGCCTATACCACATACTTCATATCCAGGATGGATCCGTTGAAGTATATATTTCAGGAACCTATGCCGACTGGGAAATTGGCCAAATGGCAGATACTGTTGAGTGAGTTTGATATCGTCTACGTAACTCAAAAGGCAGTCAAAGGACAAGCATTGGTAGATCATCTTGCCGAGAATCCGGCGGGAGGAGAATACGAACCCTTGAAAACGTATTATCCTCATGGAGAGGTGTCATTCGTAGGAGAAGACTTTACTGAAGCATATGACGGTGGGAGGATGTTCTTTGATGGAGCTGCAAATTTCAAAAGGGTAGGCATTGGAGCAGTATTGGTATCAGAAACAGGTCAACATTATCCGGTATCCGCTAAACTCAGATTTCCCTGCACGAACAACATGGAGGAGTATGAAGCTTGCATACTAGGACTCGACATGACAGTCGACATGAACATTCAGGAGCTGCTAGTAATTAGGGATTCAGATTTGCTTGTGCACCAGGTACAGGGAGAGTGGGCCACCAAGAATTCCAAGATATTGCCATATTTGCACCATGTGCAGGAATTGAAAAAGAGGTTCACCAAGATAGAGTTTCGGCATGTACCCAGAATTCAGAATGAGTTCGCCGATGCATTGGCCACTTTGTCATCTATGATACAGCATCCAGATAAGAATTATATTGATCCCATTCCCGTGAGGATCAATAATCAACCGGCTTATTGTGCCCACGTCAAAGAAGAGACAGACGGAAAGCCTTGGTTCCATGACATCAAGGAGTATTTGGCGAAAGGAGAATATCCGGAGCATGCAAGCCACACTCAGAAACGCACACTTCGGAGATTGTCCAATCATTTCTTCCACAACAGAGGAAACTTGTAGAGAAGAACTCCTGATTTGGGGATGCTAAGATGTGTCGACACAAAAGAAGCTTCTAAGCTACTTGAGGATATACATGCTGGGACCTGCGGCCCGTATATGAATGGTTTTGTTTTGGCCAAGAAGATACTCAGGGCCGGTAACTTTTGGATGACCATGGAGACCGACTGCGTCCAATATGTCCGCAAATGCTACCAATGTCAAGTGCATGCTGACATGATAAAAGTGCCGCCGGATGAGCTCAACGCAACAAGCTCGCTCTGTCCATTCACCGCCTGGGAATTGGATGTCATTGGTCCGATTGAGCCCACTACTTCAAATGGACACAGGTTTATTCTTGTAACCATTGATTACTTCACAAAATGGGTAGAGGCTGCATCTTACAAAGCTGTAACCAAGAAAGTCGTCGCAGACTTTGTCAAAGACAGTATTGTTTGCCGATTCGGAGTTCCTGAGTCTATTGTTACCGATAATGCCGCCAACCTCAACAGTGACCTGATGAGAGCCATGTGCGAAACTTTCAAAATCAAGCACAAGAATTCCACAGCCTATAGGCCTCAGATGAATGGAGCCGTAGAAGCTGCCAACAAAAACATCAAGAAGATACTAAGGAAGATGGTAGAAAACCACAAACAATGGCACGAAAAGCTACCCTTCGCTTTGCTGGGATACCGCACTACAGTTCGCACATCAACCGGGGCAACTCCTTACATGTTGGTTTATGGTACCGAGGCTATCATCCCAGCCGAGGTAGAGATTCCTTCTTTAAGAATCATACAGAAAGCCGAACTCAGCGATGTAGAATGGATAAGAAGCCGCTATTAATAATTGGCCCTTATCGATGATGAACAGAGTGTGTCACGGTCAGCTTTACCAGAACAGAATGTCCAGAGCTTTCAACAAAAGGGTCAAACCAAGACAATTTGCACCAGGACAGCTGGTGCAGAAGAAGATCTTCCCACATCAATATGAAGCCAAAAGGAAATTCTCTCCAAACTGGCAAGGTCCTTACATGGTTCACTGGGTGCTGATAGGAGGAGCACTCATACTTGCAGAAATGGATGGAGAAATTTGGCCAAAACCAATCAATTCAGACACAGTCAAGAGATACTATGCTTAGACTATTTACATTTCCTGATTTGATGTAATTTAACTATGCTTGACCCTATTCCCATTTAAGAGGGGATACGTAGGCAGCCTTATGGGTTCTGTCATATCATAATAAAATTTCCATCTCCCCCCCCCCAAATATCAGAAACCGGGGCAGCATTTTGAGGAAAAGTCCAGCCAACACAAACATATGTCAGACGGTCACAAATCGGTTAAGAAACTGGGGCAGAATTTTGAGAAGGATTCTCAAAATTCCGAAGAGGGTTCAGCAAGGCTCGAAATATCATCTACCAAACTGTGGCATAATTTTGAGGAGGACCCTCAAAATTCTAACATGAGAAAATTGCAGCGTCTCTGAAATGTGTTATAGTCACTAGTTCATCTAAATTACTTGATATTTCAATATGTTTCTAAATAACTCTATTTTTGTACCAATAATTGCTTATTTTCAAAAACTCTATTTCCACAATAGTCAGGTTACCCAGGAAAACTCAAAAGGCCTCCAGAACGGAGCAATGAAAGGCAAGCGGACAGAAGCACGAACCAACCTCCCCCTCTCACAAAACTTACAATTTTTCTTTGAACGCAGGTACATCGGACATAGCAATAGCGTCCGTAAATATGTACACGCAACAAGATCACTATCGATCAGTCCATCAGACACCGAATATATCTCCAGCTAAGACATATGCTACTCTTATTTAATACTCGCTGTTTGCATGGGGATAAGCCCTGTCCCGCATACCTGCATGAGGCTAATCATTGCCTCCCCACTTGCATGAGGCTAATCCTTGCCTCCCTATCTTGCATGAGGCTAATCATTGCCTCCACATTTGCATGAGGCTAATCCTTGCATCCCCATTTGCATGAGGCTAACCCTTGCCTCCATATTTGCATGAGGTTAATCCTTGCCTCCCTATCTTGCATAAGGTTAATCCATGCTGCCCCACTTGCATAAGGCTAATACTTGCCTCCCCATTTGCATGAGGCTAATCCCTACCTCCCTATTTGCATGAGGCTAATCCTTGCCTCCCCTACCTGCATGAGGTTAATCCTTGCCTCCCCATATCCTGCATGAGGCTAATCCCTGCCTCCCTAATTGCATGAGGGTAATCCCTGCCTCTCCCACTTTCACGAGGCTAATCCTTGCCTCCCTACTTCCATGAGGCTAAACTCTGCCTCCGTATTCGCATGAGGCTAATCCCTGCCTCCGTATTCGCATGAGGCTAATCCCTGCCTCCATATTTGTATGAGGCTAATCCCTGCCTCCATTTTTGCATGAGGCTAATCCCTACCTCCATATTTGCGTGAGGCTAATCCCCGCCTCCATATTTGCATGAGGCTAATCCCTACCTCCATATTTGCATGAGGCTAATCCCTGCCTCCATATCTGCATGAGGTTAAGCACTGCCTTCCATCTGCATTGGACTAAACACTCTCCCTCCTTGCATAAATGTTGCTCTATTTCTAGTACTATCTATTTGCTTTTCTATCGGGCTAAGTTCTGCCCTTCATTTCACAAGACTAAGCTTTGTCTTGTTAACATCATATTATTGCATCTCATGGGATGAAATATCGCCAATCTATCTAAAGGCGTCATAGTCTAAAAGGCATCATCCTCATAGCCGGAAGACACCATGCCATGACCTGAGGATCCCTCAAATTTGCATATTATTATTCAAAGGAGTCATGGTTCGGAGGCACCATCTGCGTGGCCCGAGAACACCATTTCATGGCCTGCGAATCCCTCACTAAACAATTCATGGCCCAGGACGTCATTGACCAAGGACGTCATCTTTAACCATCCAAAGATAACTTTCATGGTCCAAAGGGATTCTGTATCATGTTTAAATTTTCGCACAAATACATGTTTGTAGCATCTCTTTATTTGCAGGTGATCAGCAAGCAACCGCTATCCTAGCAGGAGCGACCTCGCTCCAGTTCCTTCAACTGTCTCAAACCTTAATCGCTAACCATAGCCGCTCTCGCATCTCGTGTCCGTTCTTGCAATGACTTCATTGGTATATTCCGCCAATGAATCCAGAACTACACATGGCCTGATTCCCTGTAAAACCAGGGATATGTAGGCAACTCAAGACCGGAGTCCGGCCTCTATTTTTCGAAACATCCCATTCGGTCAAAATTGACCATCATTTCTTTACCCGAAAACTCTTTCATCCTTCCCGAGTAAAGAGGGGCAGCTGTCGATACCCAATTTTCCCCCATATATTTTTAGTATATATATATACTTTAAAAATAGTACGTATGCAGTTATAAGCATGCACAAGCATTTTTTTTACAATTTTTCTATAATTTTAAGAGCTCTAAAATCAATTTATTTCTTCTGTTTTATTTACGAAATATCCAACAATTATTCTTCAAATTACTTTTGTGATGATTTAGTCATATAAATTCTTTACTTATGCCAAAATAGTGTTTAAACATTTTCAGTGCATTTATTTGTAATTATATTTACATTTTTAGGCTAAATTGCACATCTTTGCAATAATAGCCCTACTAACGCATAATTACATTATTGATGCATAAATGGTCTTTTATATTTTTAAAATGTTAGATAGGTATTTTAAATCATTTTAATACACGAAAATATTTTTTTCGATCCATTTATTATTTTTATAAATTATATAATTATTAAAAGTGGCTATTTAAAATCTGGCCTATTTTATTTCAATTTTAGCCCTATTCTAACCCAATACCAACCCAATTTTTAAACTAAATATACCCAGGACCAATACCCCACTTGCCCCAACCCAATACCCCACCTGCCCCAACCCAATACCCGGCCAAATCCTAGCCGTTGATCATTTTGATCAACGATCCAGGGCCCCCTTTCCAAAAATAAACCAAAAGACCCCCCAAACCCTATAATTCCTACACCGTCAGCCGCGCTGAAACCCCTCTCCTCTCTCAAACACTCTCAAATCCTAACCCTAATTTACCCACATCGTCGGTCATCTACCGTCTTTCATGGTGTTTCCACACCACCACCAGGTCCTCAATGGACTCCCTCACGGTAATCTTTCCATCTCCAGGGTCCTCAAGGGACCAGGGCTAGCTGGCTTGCCTCTATGGTTCCTTTCTCGCCTGTTTTAGGCTGTTCTAGTGTGATTCTGAGTAAGATCTTCATATTTCTCGGCCAAACCTATGGGTTTCTAAGCCGGTCTCTCTATTTCTAGGTCATTTTCTAGAAAACCCTAATCTCTTTTCCTGTACCTCTTAGATCTGTAACAGATCTAAGGTTTCTCTGAGCTATTTTTGCGTGTTTTATGAAAAACCTTTTGATTTCTCAAAGCGTTACTTTATTTTCCCATTGGGGCTTCTAGAACATTCTTTTTCAAAACATATTTCTGGTCTTTTTAATGTTGTTCTTTGATTCTCATATGTTTGAACGACTTTTTGTTAAAATTGCTTTTTAATCCTAATTTGTTATGTTAAAACCCCAGTTTTAACACTATGTTATAATCCTGAGTTCATTCTTGTTTGTCGATTCTGCTATGTGTGTTCGAAGCCCATGAATATGTTTCCATTAGTGATTTCTACCCCAATAAAGTCTTATTAGGGTTTCTGATTTGTCTCTTTCTGGCTATACTCAGTACTTGTTATTCATGAAAGTTTATAATGTTTCCCTTAGTATTAGTACTATTTTTTCTATTCTTTAAATCCCCGATTTCCTGGGATGATACTCTTTACTGATTTCCGGCTACTTCTCATGTTTTCACAACTTTTAAAATATTTTCTTACCTTGTTATGTGATTGACTGCATTATTGCTCGATTCTTACTGTTATTTCCTTAATTAGAACTCTACGTATCTACCCCTAATTGCTTATTCTGTACTTAGGTCTTTTGAACTCTTTCCTTATCTGGTACCTGTTCATTACCGTTTGAAATGACTCCCTTAATTAAGGGAATACTTAGACTGATTTCACTTTAATTGATTCCAAGTTCTCGAATTACTAAACAATTTGATTCTTACCTTATTTACCTAGCTTTCAAACTACTATATATATGCTTTCTTCTACTCTCATTAGACGGACATTAGTTTACAACTCCCTCACACACTTAAAGCTTTTCTGCTTTCTTTCTTATTACTTGCTACTATTACTGAATTAGCCGGTTGCAAGCCAAGGCTAATAATTGCACCCTATTGCTCTTCACTTTGTGTCTATTCTCCTTAGCTGGTATGTTCTGATTTCAATTCAAGTCCTAAACACTATGTGTTTTTCTTGCTATTTTAGTTTACTAGTTACCAGTCTGTTCCTATCTATTATCTGACCTTTAAATGTGTAACTAGCCTATTGGAATCACTGTTAGTTCTGTCCTAAGTCAAATATGTGATCAGCATGATATGAGCTTGTCCATTCCTTGTAGTATGTACTGGTTGTACTCTATTAGTATATGTTTAAATGGTTATGTGTTAGTTGGTCTCTGGTTTGCACCTGTTTAGCAAAACTGATTTGTTACCCTAGGTTATTCTGATGCTATGCCCAATTATGTCTAGTACTTCTATGTCCTCACTGTTGTTATGATATCCTATACTATGTCATCTCCCAATCCCATAAACCCCCTAAGCACTTCTGATTCAATAACTATGTTCTAATTAGCACCTGTGAAATCCATGCCTTACTGCTTGCACTGTTAGCTACTCCTTAATTACAAAAGACTTCTGTTTGTCATATGTTAATTATGTGTATTATGTATCCCAAAATCCCAATTCCCTTTGTATGAATCACGTGGTTAGGACTCTGTTTGCTCTATGATTGATCTGTTGTTTGTTGTATTACACAATTCTTGTCAAAACTGTTTTACTGCTAAACAACTCTACTATTTTTATAAAACTACCTTAATTGAGTCCTTTTCAATACTGTGTTGCCTATCAAACCTTTTCAAAACTATGTCAAGCACTCTCACTCCACTCTTAAGTCCCTAGGTTCTGCCCCTCCAGTGTGTGACTGCTTTGGGATCCCTTTGAGATCCCTCTGAACTCTGATGCACTGGGGCTGGCTCTTCCACACTGCACTTACTCAGTTTTGGTTATGAAGTCTGGGTGTGAGCACTGTCCGGGATCCTTGAGGTCCTTTGGGAACTCTGACACACCTGGACATGAAATTGGCTATGGCATCTTGGAATTTGAGGCTATGGAAAATCAGGTATCTTTAGGATACACTTGGGCCTGCTTCAGGCTCCCTATAGTTAACTTCTTCTTTTTTTCTTCATTTGTTTATGTAATTTATTCAGCTGGTCAGTAATAATTATTTGTAAACGAATGTTGGGATGGCTAGTGAAACGGGAGGGGTATCTATATAATCTTATTAATATCACTGGGGTAGAAAGCATGTCATAGGCTTTACATTATTTATATCTGCATTAGAATCCATGTTTTTAGGATCAATTCACTCATCCAAATCATGCAAAAGATGCACTAGATACCATGTTCCTAGGATTTCATGTTCACTGTTTCAGCATCTCATCCGTCACTAATCTATGTTTTATGTCTATCACTTAGAAATCCTGCTCCCAGGACAATAATAACATTAGCACAAAAGCTGTTACTCTTGTGCATTCAGAAGTCATATTTCAATAATTCTGCAACTCTTGTGTGCATATAGAAACCATGCCTTAGGGATTCTGTTTTTAACCATCCTGCTATTTGCGTGTGCATATTAGATACCATGTTCTAGAATCCTGTTTGCACTTTGTTTAAGATGCCTAGTTAATTACCGATTCATGAAAAAGTAATAACAAATACTCTCACATTGTGATGTTTTCTGAATAAAACTGGTAATAATCTCTGCATTCTCAGATTCGTACCAACTAGAACAACATGCTCTTATGGTAAAACGACTTCTGAACTGTTAATGATTATGGTAACTATTATGCATGATCCTATGCCTAGGCAAGCCTTAGGTGATGAATCTTTATAAAACAGGAAAATTGTTTTGCTTGTGTTTGCTGCTTAAAGATTCACAAGTCTAAAATCAGTAGGCAAATGGACTCAGTCCTTCACACTTGGGCCCTAATTCGATACTTTATACTGTCTGCTCATCTAGATATCATGTTCTAAGGTTTTCTCTTAAAAAAGTAAATATAGTTGTCTGAGATGTGCATTTGTTTGTCATATTTGTGGAGGTAAATGTGAGCCTTTAGTTGTTTCCCTTTCTGAAATACAGTCCAAGTTCTTTTTTATGGCGCCTAGACTTTTCTCCTTTAAGAAACCTTAGGATGGTCTAGAACTACCCAAATTAGAGGTCCTAAATACCTCCAGGGCCACGAAGAAGGGACGGGTAATGCACGCATAGGATATCTATCAAGGTTATTAGAACGCTTTAGGCTATAACCAAGGGGAGGGAATTGGGCAGTAAGGATATGATGACTACGCGCTAATGTCACGTGTAGCCCCTCATTGAGGAGTGCTTACTGGGCATTGTGTGGGTATGATCCTGTAGGCTAACCAACCTAGGACCCCCTTTCCAAATTCTCGTTGTTTATGAATTTACTTTTCTTTATATATGTGCAACCTGTTCAAACCTTTTTCCTTGTTTCATTACTTGAAAGTCAAAATTCGCCTTTACTTGCAAGTACATGGTAAAACTATTTATTTGACTAATTCACATGAATATGAGTTCGGCCGGGACCCACCGTTGTGGACCGCGAGGGGTGCCTAACACCTTCCCCTCAAGGTTATTTCGATCCCTTACCTTATATCTCTGGCAACCCAGTCCATGAGTTAATTGCTCAAGGTGCCCTAACGCACCATAATTCGTTAGGTGGCCACTCTTCAAATACCCAATTCCCAAAAGGAAAAGAGTTATTCCCCATGGAATGTCGAAAACCGGACCTTTCTCCGCGAAAAGGAAGAAAAAAGGGGGCACGACAAATACTCCCTGATGTCATGAAACCATGGATTTCCATCAAACTCTTCTTCAACATGAGCACAATAAGTTGGCTCCATACAAATCTCTATTGGGATAGGATCAATAAAATTCTTGTCTGGATGTTGTATCATGGAAGACAAGTTAGCCAGCGCATCGACAAACTCATTCTGAACTCTCGGAACATGTTTGAATTCTATCTTTATGAATCTCTTGGTCAAATCTTGAACACAATGCATGTATGGCAATATCTTACTATTCTTGGTAGCCCATTCTCTGAGTACTTGATGTACTTGCAGATCCGAATCTCTGATTACCAGCAATTCCTGATTGTTCATGTCAACGCCCAACCGAATTCCCAAGATGCAAGCCTCGTATTCTGCCATATTGCTGGTGTACGTGAATCTGAGCTTGGCAGATACCGATTAAGGTTGATAGGTTTCTGATATCAGAACAATTCTAATGCCAACTCCTTTGTAGTTTGCGGCTCCGTATACGGGGTTTTGTGCCAGGTGATTGGCCAATGCTTGCCCCTTGACCGTCTTCTGAGTCACATAGATGATGTCGAACTCACTTATAAATATCTGCCACTTGCTAGCTTACCCGTTGGCATGGTTCTTTGAAAGATGTATTTCAGCAGATCCATCCTTGATATGTGATATGTGGTGTATGCATAGAAGTTGTGTCTCAATTTCTGGGATATCCCATGTCTGGGCACAGCAGGTACATTCTAGGAAATAGTATCGGGCTTTGCAAGGTGTGAACTTATTACTCAGATAGTATATAGCTTGCTCCTTTTTCTCGGTTTCATCATGTTGCCCTAGGACGCAACAAAAGTCTCCGCCCAACATGGATAGGTATAGCAGTAGAGGTCTCCCGCGCTCTAGTGGGACCAATAGGGGCGACATGGACAAGTACTCCTTGATTTTATTGAATGCCTTTTGGCACTCTTCAGTCCAACTCATCGCAACATCTTTCCTCAACATTTTGAATATCGGCTCACATATTACCGCTGACTGTGCTATAAAGCGACTGATATAATTGTGGCGGCGCAGAAAACTCATTACATCCTTTTTGCTCTTTGGCGGTGGCAGGTCTTGAATAGCTTTGATATTTCATTGGTCTAACTCAATGCCGCAGAGACTGATGATTGAACCCAACAACATTCTAGTAGGGACTCCGAAAGCACATTTTGCAGGATTCAACTTCAGATTATGCTTTCACAGTCGGTCGCAAAACATTAGCAGGTTTGTAATGTGATCCGTACTCCTCTTAGACTTGATGATAACGTTTTCCACGTTTACCTCTATTTCTTTGTGTATCATATCGTGAAACAGAGTAGTCATGGCCCTCATGTAGGTTGCCCTGGCATTCTTTAAACCAAATGACATTATATTGTAGCAGTATATTCCCCATGACGTGATGAAGGCTATCTTTTTGGCATCTTCTTCGTCCATCCAAATCTTGTGATATCCTGCGAAGCAATCCACAAAGAATTAGAGTTCATGCTTGGCACATTTTTCGATCAGTATGTGTATGTTGGGCAATGGGAAATCATCCTTAGGACTTGCTCTGTTCAAATCTTGATAGTTAATGCACACCCTGAATTTCCCTTCCTTCTTTGTAACCAGTACAATGTTGGCTAGCCAGGTAGGGTATGCGAGCAGCCGAAAGACCTTGGCTTTGATTTGCTTGGCAACCTCTTATTTTATCTTTAAACTCATATTTGGCTTGAATTTCCGGAGCTTCTATTTTACCGGCGAACACATAGGATTGGTAGGTAGCTTGCGAGACACTATGGATGTACTCAACCCGCTCAAGCGGTCGTAGGACCATGCGAAAATATCGTCATATTCCTTTAGAAATATGATGTATTTTTCCTTCTGTAATGGTGATAAATGAATGCTAATGCGAGTTTCTTTGACTGTTTCCGAATCCCCTAAGTTAACTGCCGCAGTTTCTTCCAGATTAGATTTTGGTTTGTTCTCTAAATTCTCTACTTCTTTGACAATTCCTCGGGTATTATATCATCTTCCAAACCTTTTGAATCACCTTTCTTATGTTGTGTTGCCTCATTGCATGTTACAGTCATAGGTTCATCAGGATATGTTATAATTATGGTGAAAAAGAATGTCAAAAGATAATAATATAAATAAACGAAAAGCAATGATGCACTAATCAAAACATAAAACTGTCAAACAAGTACTACTCGATATGTCAAGTAATTATTTAAAAATAAAACGCTTAAAATATCTTAAATGTAAAAATATTTTTAAAATGAGTCATGCTAGTTCTTCCAAGGCTACCCAAGTGCTCGGCGAGCTCGGGATGGTGCAGTAATCCAGTTCCTGAGAACAATTCCATCTCCCACCATCTGAATGGTAAGTTCTTCCTCCTCCTCCTCCTCCAAGATTGCACTACATTGCATATTTTCCTCGTCCAGAAATAGATTGCTCATGCCGACCAAAATGTCATCTTCTTCGGATCCCCAAACCATATCAGTCTGGCGGAATGTATGGTGTAGCGGTGGTATGGGTTGTTCCATTGGATAGTATAACTCACGCCATGGTGGTATCCAATCATTATATTCTTGCACGGTGTCATATGATTCCAAAGGTTGTGCCAAGATATTGTGGTCATATTGGTTCTGTGATCCCCTGAAGCTTAGGATGAAGACCCTTGACTGGTTCATACCCTAACCACATCAGTATGCTCTCTATCTTACTGCTTCACCATTGCCTTTCTCGATTGCGTTTACCCGATCAATGATGTGGAATGTTTCTCCTCCCAATCTTCTTTTATTCTCAATAGCTGACACATTCTGGTTTGTATAGATATGGTTAATTCCATCTTCGTGAATAATCACCTCCTGATGATTCCGCACAAACTTCACAGGCTAGTGTAGAGTAGAAGTGATTGCCCCAGCAGTGTGTATCCATGGTTGTCCCAGTAATAGGTTATAGGTAGCGGATATATCTTGCACCTAGAATTCAACGTCGAACCAGGTTGGGCACATCTTCAGATCCAGGTTGATCTATCAAATAGTTGCTCTCTGAGACCTATCAAATGATTTCATGTTCATACTTCCCATACGTATCTCATACAGACCTATACCCAATCTTTTCAAAGTAGTCAGCAGGTATATGTTCACTTAACACCTTCATCAAAGCATTCTTGTGCGCATCTGAGTTTTGCAACAATGACCAGATTGATATTTGGGTGGGAGTCTTGTTTAGGTGGTCAATAACAGTGTATTCCCTCGCATGTACTTTCCTCCAAAGATCATCAACACTTGTCTCCCCAACAGGCGGTTTCGATGCGGTCTATTTACTCATTCCCCCAAGATTTTTCGATGTGTAAATCTTGTCAGTTCTACTCATTCCTTGGGAGCGTTCCCCTGTCAGATAATCCTGATAGATCCTTCCTGCTCCTATTCTTTATCAGTTTCTATCACATTCACTCCCTCACCCCTACGATCAAGAAGAGGGTTATTGTGCACATTCGGCGTGGACACCTTTGCCTGTATAACTTTGGTGTCAATCAGTGTCAGGATCTTATCTTTCAATATACGATATTCCTCGATAGTATGAACCTTCATGCTTGCACGGTAGGCACAAGTCTTGTTCGGTTTAACCCGTTGAAATGTATTTTCAATAGTAGCGGTAGGAATGAGAGTGACATAACCAACGGCTTTAATTCTCTCATATAGTTGGGCTATGGGTTTGGAAATAGGGGTGCATTGTCTAGGGGATCTGCGGTCAAAGTTTGATCGTTGCTTTGGGTAGTTTTGGCGAGCGGGAGGAGGTGAATTATTATATGCAGGTTGGGTATTATAGGTATGGTAGGTAGTGGGGGGTATTAGTATTTTGGAGGTGAGGGATGATACGTTGGTAGAGGTGTCTAATAGGTAAGGGGAGACTTAGGACCCTGGGCTACCATCACGGCACCCACTTCTTCTTCTTTAAAATACATTCGGACTGTAATGCTTTATTGGTGGCTTGCAGCATCTCAAAATTAGTCACTATACCATTCTTGATTCCCTCTTCTATACTATCCCCAAACTTGATAATGTTTGAAAACTTGTGATTCTCTATAACTATCGATCTTTCATAATACTGTGGATCTGGAGCTCTGACAATGAACTTGTTCATTTTCTCTTCTTCTAGTGATGGCCTCACCTTGGCGGCCTCCGATTTGCAGTGAGTAGCATACTCACGGAAGGTTTCTGTTGGCTTCTTTTTGAGGTTCTGGATATAGAAAATGTCTGGCACATTTTCTGTGTCGAACCTGAATCTATCCATGAAATCGGATGCCCATGCTTACCTAGTTCGCCCACTTCTTCGGATTCTAACTAATGTACCAATATAAGACATCACCTGTAAGTCTTCGCATTAACAGCTTCATGCGGATTTGCTCATTCTTGCCCACTCCTACAAGCTTGTCACAGTAGGTTCTTAAATACACCTTTGGATCGCCGGTGCCATCAAACATTTCAAACTAGGAGGTTCGTAACTCTGCGGCAATTCCAAGTCTGGCTGGATACACACGTCTTCATAATTAAAACCTTCGACACCTTTTCCTCCCTCAACACTCTAGACTCCTCCTATCAGCCTCTTTAGCTATTCAGCCATGTTCCGAATGAGCAGGTCCTTCTCGGTTGGTTCGGATACGTATAGGGTTTACTATAGGGTATGTGGTAAGGTCTCCATGTATATCGGGTTGCCATGGTGTGTTCCTGGGATTTGCGTATAAGTGTGATCATTGATTAAGGTTTGAGGTGGATCAAGAGTATATTGTGGTATGTTTCATGGGGTATGATAAGTAGTGGTTTGCGGATACTCAGTTTGGTGATGGTGGTGTTGCTGAGGGGTTTGTACCGGTAGAGGGTTAAGGTTTTGAGGGGGTGTGGGGTTTTGATAATGGTACGTTGCAGGAGGATTTTCTGGAGCTATGGTTGGCTGATTTTGGGCTTTTGTGTTTTGGGGAGGTGTTTGATTCTGGGTGGCGGTGTTCTGATGGTTGATATTGGGGACATTAGAGTAAGGGAAACGTTTTAGAGATTTCAGACCTGCTGAAGCTCACCTTGTAGCTCAATGATTTTCTGTTCCAATAGCAGGAGAAACTCATTTTGTCCTGGTGTACTCCTTCTGTTGGAAGTTTTGACATTCTCTACTGTGGTAGCGTTGTCCTTTTGATTACCACTTAAATCGTCTATCTTCCATTTAACTTTGCTTTTACTTTTGGGGTCGCTAGGTGGAGGAGCAGTTGGAGGACCTCTAGATATGGTGTGGTATGCTGATGATGGCCGAACTCACTAACCAACCCTGGGGAATTGAAATAATAAAAAAGAATGAAAAAGAAAGGTAACCAAGTCTGTAAGACGAAATAAAAGGGTGTTTGCAATATTTAAGCAAGTAACACGTAGTGTCATGCAATAGTTCGCATCCTACCTTGGGGACTTAATTGTGCCGAGATAGGCCTAAGCGACATATAGACATGGAAAGAATTCATGCCAACGTTGCCTCATTCAACTAATACGAAAATAAATAAAATCAATCTTTACTATATCAAAATAATAGTATGAAGTCTGTTTACCTTGAAAATGATAATAACAATTAGATTTGATTGTGTGGTTCTAAAAATACGTGATTTATTTTTATGCTAGTTGTTATGTAATAGATGCAAAGTATGAGACTAGAAAGCAAGATAAGAGTTTGAAGATAGTATGTTCAAGCAAACCGAATGGCTGAGAATCAGGGCCTCGAGCCTAGTTATTCGGGGCCTCGGGGTCGAGCTCGATACTATGTTATGGGTAGCCGGTAGAGGATTAACAGCTTTGAGAGCTTTGATGAAGGCTCTTTATGATCACTAATGAGCAATGAATGAAGAACAATTAATAGAACATAAAAATGTAAGCAATAAATGTAAATAAATAGAATCAATGAATCAAGGGAGAATGTATTTAAGTTAGAGAGCTGAGAATGTTCTTGTATTCTATATTGTGTGTTATGTCTTATGGTGTATCGCATTTACAAAATGACAAGGATCCCCTTTATATATATGAGGGAAATCTCCACATGGTGCAGATACATTTATTACAAAGAAAATAGCTGGTCAACTATTTGCTAGTTTGGTACAGACTAGGGCTTCTCTTGCAGGTTTTGTCAGCTTTGATCATATGCCTTGGCAACTTCCCACTTTCTCATGATAATCACCGATTTGCACTGTCTCGAGGTCGAACGTTAGGAACCCTCGGGGTCGAACTAGGGCTTCTCTTGCAGGTTTTGTCAGCTTTGATCATATGCCTTGGCAACTTCCCACTTTCTCATGATAATCACCGATTTGCACTGTCTTGAGGTCGAACGTTAGGAACCCTCGGGGTCGAACCTCGAGCCAAACTTTGAGCCTTCTGGGGGCGGTCTTCACGAGGTACCTTCATGATCACAAAATCGGACCCTCTGATTTTTACCGTATACAGATAGTCCCCGCATTTCTTAGATTAAAATGATAAGAAACGATTTTGACACCGATCTCCTCGAGCCTCTTGTGATGACATCATGCTTATGACATAAGCTTTTGTGGTAACTGAGACGTCCCATCGGTACATCTTTTCTAGAAGCATTCAATGCAGCGCCAGTTTATTTTCTCAAATCGATGGTACCGCTGCGGATTCGTCTACCAAAAAGCATTGATTGAGCCCCTCAATACGTTTCCCATAGGCATTGATTGCGCCGTCGGTTATGCTACCGCCTTTCTATAAATGGAAGCTTTCTTGATCCAAACTTCATTCAGTTATTCTTGAACAACCTTTAACTCTTTTCTTTTCTTCGTCCTTCTCCAACTCTTTTCCCCATGTTTAAAGCTCGTGACCTCAAGGTCACACGGCAGTGTTCTTGCCGGTTATGCTATGGCTCTTTCTCAGAGCTTTCACCTACTGAGTGGGATCGCACAGGTTTGTTGTTGTTGTTGTTGTTGTTGTTGTTGGCCCAAAATAATGAGAGAGAAATCTCAAATTATCTTCGTATAAGAGGATATATGGACCGTGAACTGCTGCTCATCTCTCATAACACCCCCTCATCGGAGGATATGCGGGCCGTGAACTGCTGCTCATCTCTCTTACTTCCACCTGATGTGGCGCTTCACTCCTTCTGCATTCCCCGGGGTGAAGCGGCATCATCTACTAACTGTTGCATCCCACACCTGTGCAATGTCTCAAGAAGTGGCTCCGCAATAGTAGTGCTGGCGAGACCCATACTCGCCAAAATTTTCACCCAACCACTTCTTCATCTTTTTTCTGCTTCTTCATCGTTTTCTACTTCTTCATCTTTTTCCACTCCGGAGGAGGTTTTGGAAGATGTCGTTTGGAAGGTCGAGATGGGATGTCCGAGGGAATGGTTCTCGCAGAAATTGCCGCCGAGGGTGTACCTCCGAGAGTAGATTAGACCTTTAGCTATTATTTTTTGCTTCTTTGTTTCAGTGTAATGACCCTTCCTGGGCTTTTGTAATCGAGTGTAAGGACCCTTCGGGGGCTTTTGTAATCATCGTTTATTAATACAAAAAATGTTTCTTCAATCTGTCTCTGATTTGTGCCGGATTTCCATTTATTTGCATTGTGAAGTATCTGAGCACGTGACTTTACCGATCGATCCGAATACCGGACTTGGGCGTAGGAATTTCCCCGGTTCTTGATTAGTTAACATGATTTTCTGTGAGACCCTTTGCTGTTCCTCAGACTAAGTCCGTGTTGACTTGGTATAAACTTAGGCCGGCGACTTCGAGAATGTGGCCCGATTTTCAGAACAAAACTTAGGCCTTTTAAACCTCGTTAACAGTCCACGAGGGATAATTCGCTTGAGCCTTAGAGGGATATCTTGCTCGAGCATCTGAGAAAAAATAGCCTTTAGACTTTCACTGACAGTCCCCGAGTGGGAGTTTGCTCGAGCTCGGGCGGCCTAAAAACGTGATTGGAACTTAGAGTGAAGATAGCCTTAAGGCGTTATAGATAGACCCCGGATGAGGATACGCCTGGTCCTGGATAGCCCCCGGACTAAAGTAACTGAGAGAGCGTTAAACTTGATCTGAAAGCGTAAACAGCCTTAAGGCTTAATCGGTAATTCTCGAGTGAAAACTGGCTCGGGCACATGTAGCTCGAGGGCTAAAGAACCGTGTAAATGACTCGCATTTGTAGACATCCTCGAGATAGGGTACCACCTCGAGGTTAGGTTTATATGAATAGATCCTTAGAGCTTGTCTTTTGTTTCGATAGAGATCCTCAAGATCGGGAACCATCTCGAGGCTTAAAGCGATATTGATGGCCCCTTAGAGCCTATCTTTATTTGATAGAGATCCTCGAGATTGGGGACCATCTCGAGGCTTGTAGTGATATTGATGGCTCCTTAGTGCCTATAGCCATGGTAGCAGAAATCCTCAAGATCGGGTACTATCTCGAGGCTAGGTTGACATGGGGGTCTTTGATCCTTCAAATATCGTACAACAGCATCAATCGTATGACGCAGTTGTGAAATGACCGAGGTGATCCTGCCGGTACGCCTCTTTGGAAGTGGTAATGGCTTAGCCAACATTTAATACGCCTTCGAAGCAGGCGGGCAGTCACCGCTTGCTCTATATATAGGTTTGTCTCCCCCCTTTTATGAGGATTCCGCTATTTTGAGCAACTATCCTTCTTCATAGAGTTTTTCTTCCTTACGTTAGGTATTTCACCATTTTTAATATTGAAGACTTCGCTTATGTTACCGCTCCCCCTCTCTTGTTTCAACATAGTTATGGCTACTACGCTAGGGTCCGTTCAACAAGGAGAGGAAATTTCCGCCTCCGGTTCCCGCTGGGTCGGTGGTACACCGCCGGTGTCTGGTGAGCCGACCTCGAGACATTTTGTCTCGATGAAGGACCCTTCGTCAGAAAAACCTCCCAATGTTCACGGCCATAGGGAGTATGCTTCGAAGTTAATTTTTCTAATAGGAGAGGGGCACCTCGAGTCAGTGAGGAGAGATTGCGGATGGGGGGAAAAGGTAGTATTGCAGGTACCTTCCCAGAAGAGAGCATCATGGATCATGCAGAGGGGTTTTTGAACATATACACCTTTACGTTGGGCCCCCTTGATAGGGTCATGCTCAAATTCTGTCGGAATTATCGGGCTACCCTGGCACAGGTTCACCCATCGTTTTGGAGGATAGTATTGATGATGAGATTCTTTGTGTAGGAAACATGGCTTGAGTTCACCCTTAGTCATCTTAGCAGGCTATATCGGCCCTTTTACCACGGAGGCCTTCTAACCTTGTAGTGCCGATCTACCAGGACTTTAATTGTCGACTATGAACAAGATGGGGACCGGGGATAGATGAGCCTATTCATCCGAATACGAACTGTTGACATTATCCCTGTGGAGTTCCTGTCATTTCCCGAGGAATGGAATTATACACGTAAGTGGTACACTTGTGTTTTCATTGTGTTGCTTATGGTGGAGGCAGGTCCTGTAAATGCGCTTTTCTTCTCTTTTCTGCTGTTATTCTGTAGATGCCATCCGAAGTCCCCGACTTGACGGGCTGGGCTTGGAAGCTGGCGACTCGCTCGACTTGTAATGAGCGCAAGTGGCGAGACTTGTCCAAGGGTAGGTGGGAGGCAAAACACCACGGTATGTGCTATGTGATTTCCTTTCTTTTGAAAGGCACTTTCTTCTTATGCGTAATGACTCCGTCATCGTAGGCATTGGGAATTTTCAGAGATAAGATCGTGCCCTCTCGAAGAGGGAGAAGGATCATTAGCTTCGGGACCGAGGAATAATAACAAACGAAAAGAACCTTTGCAGGGCGAAAGTGCTCATAGCGGGACAAGTCCAGCCCGAAGGCTCAGAGAAGATGTATCAGCTGAGCCTGCAGCATCCGAGATTCTTGGCCTTAGAGAAAAGGTGCCTCCTTCGCCGCCGTCGTCTTCTCCCGTCGAAGGTACTTCGAGGGATGTCCGAGGCCATGGGCCGCCTATATTGAGTGGGGTATCGAGCGACCGTGCTCCAATCGGGAGTGGTTCTACCGGGCCAATGAGTCCAGGCCAGTAGATGTGCGTTCAACTTTCGACGAGGCTCAGCGGCTTTACTTAGTGGTGAGTTTTGGTCGACTGTATTGGTTTTTTAGTTTTGCAATTTTACCTTCTTATTGATTTCCTTCTCCATAGGTTTTCGACAAGCTCTAGTCTGAGCTGCTCCGTAGTGAGGCCAGGTTGCAAAAAGTCGTGGATGGGGAGAAATCCCTAAGGCTTCTTTGCAATAAAAGGGAAGATGAGTTGGTGTACTTGCGGTATAAGGCGAGTCGAAGTCTGAACCACGAAAGCTATCTCGAGGAAAAGGTAATTTTTGTTCTAAGGGGGTGCATGTTTCTGCTTCTATCCTCTGAGATTAATGTTTTGATACTTCACTTGCAGAAAAGGACAGAGGATCTGGAGCACCTTTGGGGCGAAGTTGGTCAAGCCAAGCGTGAGTGTGGTGAGCTAAAAGCTCGGGTGGATGCCCAGGTTGCGGCTAAGAAGGATACTTTGGCCAAGCCTTCCGCCCTCGAGGTACAGCTCCGGAATGCTCGCGAGAACAACTCGGTTCGAACGGACATGATTGCAGGGCTCGAGTATGAGCTTCTGAAGATGAAGGCCGAAGTCGTAGACGCCCAGGCTGAAGCCGAAGTGATCCGAACTAAGGCTGATAAGAAAGTGGCCATCTATTTGAAAGACGCTACCGACACTCGAGCTGAGCTGAGGGGGGCTCTCGATCGGGAGAGTAGAAACAAAGAGTATGCTTAGTGCAGAACTCGAAGGGAAACCCTCGAAGAGATTCATTCTAGGGGCTTTGATCTCTCGGAAGAGATAGCGCAGGCCAAGGCGGATGAATACGACGCCAAGTTCCTTCTGTCCGATGCTGAAGATAATGAGGAAGAGGCCGATGGGCTGCAGTCCCTGAGGGTAAAATAGACTAGGCTTTTTTCTTTTTAATTCTTTGTATAGTATTCTTAGAGAATTTGTAAATGTAGCCTTACATCGTTCATATATGCATATATAAAGAAACCTTCCAGTTTTCTCCTTTCATGAGTTTCTATTTGCTTGTGCATGTCTTTCTTCGTTTTGGATCTGTATGCGGTGATTGGCCAGACGATTCGGCTTTTGTGTAGAAACCCTTAGGTGGGCTGGCTCGTAGGCTCTTAGTGTGGGGTCAGTACGACCTTTAAATTTAAGCTGGCAATAGTGGCTCTTACGCCTTTGCCCTTAGGCATATTCAGTTAACAGTTTCGGGCTCAGTCTTCAAGTCGGATTTCGACTCGAGCTTATTGACCCTTTAGTTTTTGAATTTTAAGCTGGCCCTTAGGCTCTTATGCATTGGGTCGGTACGAGCTTTACTATGGGCTGGCAACAATGGCTCTTACGCATCGGGTTGGTACGACTTCTTACTGTAGGCTGGCGATAGTGGCTCTTACGCATTGGGTCGGTACAACCTCTTAGGTTAGGCTTTATTTTTCCGTCGTTAAAGACTTCTGAAGTTTTTATCTTCGCCCGACTCTTCGACGGTTAGATAAGAACTTCGATTGTGAGCCGTTTATGTGGTGATAGATGAGCACCTCGGGAGGTTTCGCTCGATGGCTGAATGATTTCGAAGCCTGTAGTTTGGAGCTGATATGATCGAAGCTCTTTCGCTTAAGTCAAGGGTAGCCTGATTAACTTGTTCTTTTCGAAGTTTGTTCGAAGTAATTGAAGGCCTGTAATTTTATAGCGACGGTCGGGCGTCCCCGAGTCGCGTTAGTTCGGCTGGTATAGCCTTGTGGCCGTAGTCATTGTATTTGGCCGGAGCCTTTTAGTCCTAGAGTGAAGTAGTTTCGGCGTCTGTATCAAGGGTATGCCTTTTTAGGGGTATTACAAGTTCGGATATATAGCCTTAACTTTTAAGATTGGGATTATGCCTTTTGTAAGGTCTTACAAGTTTTACATGCCTTGCTTGAGGTCTTACAGATTTGGCTACTTGGTACAAGTATGATTCATGCCTTTCTTGAGGTCTTACAAATTTGGCTACTTAGTACAAGTATAATTCATGCCTTGCTTGAGGTCTTACAAATTTGATATTTGCCTTTATGAAGGTCTTATGAGCTCGGGGTTGCCTGCATGGGGTCTTATAGCCTCGGCTTTTAGACAAATCGATGGGGTGACCATCGACGACAGTCCCCGAAACATCGAAAGTCTTTTAACTCTGGAGCCGTGTTTTATAAACTTGGCGCTACCTCATTGAGGGTTAATAAGTTTCAAGTTTCAGACTCGGAGGCCGAGTTTTTGACGTAAGTCCCCGAGTGTTCGGGAAGTTTTTTGTCTTTGGAGCCATTTCTTGCGAAGGTAGCAGACTTTTTGAAGCGCAAAGCGTTTTGATGGAAGAAAAATATTCTTTGATTACTTGGCACAAGTATACATGTTTTCGTCGTCAAGGGCTTGGTTATTCTAGACGGACACGGTTCGTTCGACTGTTTGGCCCGATGCATCATTTTCCTATCGAAACCCTTTTTGGCACATCTTGACTTCTTCGAGGAGGTGACCTCTCGGGGGGGATGCCCCCCAGTATTCAAGGTTGATTGAAGAGAAGCCTTGAATACTTGTTGAATTTTCCTTAGGCAGCGCATAGATGTTGCCTCGTTAAAAACCTTGCCGGTAAAACCCTTCTTGGGATAAAACCCGGTCGAAGGAAAAGAGTGCAACGCATGCTTTGAAACCTAAGGTCTTCAAGCTGGAGATAGCTTTGACTGTTCCAATCGGATACCTGCACACAAGTTAGTGTAAAATGTAAATGAAAAAGGGAAATGATTATACCTTAGTGTTGATGGCGCTTCGAGCCTCGACATACTCCAGCCGTTTGCTCCGAGGACGTGGTACAGTCCTTTACTCATTTAGTCGGGTGTAGCTGAGAATAAATCTCGCTATTACTTCTTCACTATTTGCTTATCTTTTGGCTCCTTCGATGCTGGAGGTGTTGATGCCGGTGCCATATCGTGCACCGCGAACATCTCTCTCAATGCATGTTATTCTCTATAGACGATTTTTATTCTGTCCTCTGTCGGAAATTTCATCATTTGATGGAGGGTGGATGGTACAGCTCTCATACAGTGTATCCATGGCCTTCCGAGCAAGGCGTTGTACCTCATGTCTCCTTCGATGACATGGAACTTGATATTTGGGTTGTTCCTGCCACGTTGGCCGGGAGGGTGATTTCTCCTTTTGTTGTCTCGCTCGCCATGTTGAATCAGTTGAGGACTCGAGAGGCGGGTAAGATCTGGTCGAGCAGTCCGACCTGCTCCACCACCCTCGACCTGATGATGTTGGCCAAGCTACCTGGATGAACAAGTACACATTTAACTTGAAATGTATTTACAAGAAAAGAGATTACCAGTGTGTCGTTATGAGGTTGAGACAGGGTCTCGATGTCCTCGTCGCTGAATGTGAGAGTGTCCTCGGGTATGTAACCCCGAGTTCGCTTTTCCATGGTGATGGATATTTTTGTTCGTTTGACGATGGGTTCCTATGGGATGTCGACTCCCCCGACATTCATGTGGATGGCATGTTGTGGTTCTTCTATTTCATTCTTTCTGTTCGCCTCTTTTTCGTGAAATTGATTTTTGGCTCGGTCGCTGAGGAACTCTCGGAGGTGCCCTTTGCTGAGTAGTCGGTCTACGTCCTCTCGGAGCTGTCTGCAGTCTTTGGTCCTATCATCGTGCGTGCCATGAAACTCACACCCTAGGTTGGGGTTCCTTTGTGACGGATTTGACTGTACGGGTTTTGGCCACCTGGTTTCTCTGATATTACCGATGGCAGAGACGACGACTGAAACGTCAATGCTGAAGTTGTATTCGGACAATCGGGGTGCCTCCGTCGGTCCCGTGTGTCTGTCGAATCCGGCTCTGCTTGTGTGTCCCCAAGATTCTGACCTCGATCTATCCTTCGGTCATTTCGGGGTATGTTACGTCTTGGGGCGTTTCTTCTATCTTCAGTGTATGGTTGGTACCTTTCCTTGTTTGTCTTTGGCTCCTTTGCTAGAAGCCTGCTAGGATATACTGAGCCGGAGGGGGCTGCTAGTTGGTCTTCCTGGACCCTGATCTTCGATTGGTATCGGTTTTGGACATCCGACCATGTTACGACGGGATATTCGACCAAGTTCTGCATTCGCTACTTCGAAGCTACCGAGCTTCGCTCGTTCAAACCTTGAGTGAAGGCTTGTACGGCCCAGTTGTCGTAGACTGGTGGTAATTCCATTCGCTCCATTTGAAAGCGAGACACAAACTCCCGCAACATCTCGTTTTCTCATTGTTTGACTTTGAAGACGTCGGATTTCCTTGTAGCTACCTTTATGGCATCGACATGTGCCTTTATGAAAGAATCTGCCAGCATGGTAAATGAGTCTATTGAATTCGGGGTGAGGTTGTGGTGCCACATCATGGCCCCCTTCGAAAGTGTTTCTCCAAACTTCTTTAGTACGACAGACTCAATCTCGTCGTCCTTTAGGTCGTTGCCCTTCGCTGCACAAGTGTAAGCGGTGACGTGCTCGTTGGGGTCCGAGGTTCCGTTGTATTTCGGAAGGTCGGGCAATCTGAACTTCTTCGGGATGGGCTTTGGAGCAGCATCTTGTGGGAATGGCTTTTGTACGAACTTCTTCGAATCCACACCCTTCAGGATCGGGGGTGCGCCCGGGATTTGATCGACCCTAGAATTGTAGGTCTCCACCTTTTCGTCATTGGCTTCTATCTTCTTCTCGCCCAATTCAATCCTCTTCGTGAGGTCCTCGATCATCTTCATGATAGCAGGATCAACTGCTGACCCATTGTTGCTTTATCTTTCTAGTATTTGTTTGGCTCGAGGAGCCGCTTCTGGTGCTGCCGTGCTTGGAGTTTTTTGTGGCTTTAAAGTTGAGTAATCGCCAGCTGTTGTGCCTGCAACATCTCAAAAATGACATGAAGGCTAACCTCTCGCTCATCCCGAGCTGGGGTTTTCTGAGCTTCTAGTTGGTTCTCTTGGCGTATACTAATGTTGGTATGGGAGCTTAGGTCGACGTGTTGGGCGTTGTGTTAGACCACGTCAAGGGGAATTGGTTCTGGTGCATCCTCACGGTTTTGCGGTGGTACACCAATACCTGGAACAGCTACACCATTCTCCCCATGGTCCCCAGGACCGTTGTTCTCTTGTGCATTCACTGAGTTTGGCATTTTGACCTGAAATCAAAGATGGTTTGGACAAGAAAAATCAGGAAAGATAACTTGCGTTATATAGTAAACCCGCAAGAAAACAACTACTATTATTTTTAGCCCCAAGGTGGGTGCCAAACTGTGTACCTTGAAAATGGTAATAACAATTAGATTTGATAGTGTGGTTCTAAAAATACGTTATTTATTTTTATGCTAGTTGTTAGGCAATAGATGCTAAGTATGAGACTAGAAAACAAGATAAGAGTTTGAAGATAGTATGTTCAAGCAAACCAAATGGCTGAAAATCGGGGCCTCGAGCCTGGTTATTCGGGGCCTCGGGGTCGAGCTCGATACTAAGTTATGGGCAGCGGTAGAGGATTAACAACTTTGAGAGCTTTGATGAAGGCTCTTTATGATCAATAATGAGCAATGAATGAAGAACAATTAATAGAACATAATAAATGTAAGCAATAAATGTAAATAATAGAATCAATGAATCAAGGGAGAGTGCACTTAAGTTAGAGAGCAAAGAATGTTCTTGTATTCAATATTGTGTGTTATGTCTTATGTTGTATCTCCATTACAAAATGACAAGGATCCCCTTTATATATATGAGGGGAAATCTCAACATGGTGCAGATGCATTTATTACAAAGAAAAATAGCTGGTACAACTATTTGCTAGTTTGGTACAGACTAGGGCTTCTCTTGTAGGTTTTGTCTGCTTTGATCATATGCCTTGGGAGCTTCCCGCTTTCTCATGATAATCATCGATTTGCACTGTCTCGAGGTCGAATGTTAGGAACCCTCGGGGTCGAACCCCGAGCCAAACTTCGAGCCTTCTGGGGGCGGTCTTCACGAGGTGCCTTAAGGATCATAAAATTGGACCCTCTGATTTTTACCGTATACAAAGTCATTAATTGAGCGATGCCTTATTACATTGAAATCTAACCAGATCTAATATACAAAGCCATAAATAACATTATCTCCTAGTCTATTTGGTCCCAGAAGGACCTTCTCCATGCTTTGCTCTTTTGACTCCATCAATCACACTTCCCATGTCACACATATCAAGCATCAAGTAATTCATTGCCAGCTTCCCTCCTTCATCATAGCCCATACCTTGAGAATCTGAAAGCCTCCTCCTCATCTTCTCCTCTAGCTCCATTTGTCCTTGTTCTAGATGCTCCAACCTCTCTGTCTTTTTGTTTGCAATCTCTTTCAATTTTTTGACCGCGTGGGGTCCGATTTCTTGCACTAACAGACTCGGACAATCCCATGGCAGCTTGGGGAAGCCCCTATCTCTTCTAGAAGAGGGGTCATTTCTTTATTGCCAAATCAAAAGACAACTCTCTTTTCACCCCATAACGTAGTGGCTTCCTCAATTAAATCTATTTTGGGTCGGATACAACAAAGATGACAAGTTACCTAACAACCTACTTACGTGGTTTCTGTCACATGGTGTAAGATTATTCCACCAGTGGATTAGCAGAGGTGGGATATTTTGGACCATACCAAACCTGGGGATTTCATGTTTAATATTCTGCAAACAAAATAAAGGTTTGCCCTTTCCCCTCCGTATTTGACTATTTACGCAATAACAGTCAACATGTTTGCATGTTTTCTCCAAGTAATACACATAATATGATGGTGTCCTTTGGGACTGTGGAAATCCCTTTGGACATAGGACAATATCGAAGATTATTAATGCGTCAATAATGTTTCAATCCATACTAGGTTTATCATGATGAATGTATATTTTAAGTTAGAGTGGGGTTTCTAGAAGGTTCTAGACTGATACTCTCAAGTGGACGATTAAGAGGGAAAGGCACAGGACCATCGACTGCACTACTGATCGACTAGTCTACCGCTAATAAGCCTTTTCTGTTTAAAATTGTAGTTTTATTAAAGTGCGGATACTTATGAAGCACCACTATGTTGATAATAAGCACGAGTGGAGTATGATGTTTAAAACAAACTTTATGCAAAAAATAGTAACACGTTGCCAAATATTTTTGCATAATAAAAGTACGTAAGAATAGTAAATAATGCGATAAAGATAGGTAGGTGAAAGAAAAGATAAAGGAAAGACAAAGGAGAGAAGTTAGCTTAACTTATGAAAAAGTCCGTGAACGTAATTAAATGAAGCAAATAGAGGAGATAGGGATATGAGACACATGATATATTAATTTTAAGCGAATAAAGGAAATAGGGAGGGGAGGTACATGATATAGAAATTTTAAACAAATTAGGGAAATAGGGAGAGGATGTACATGAGAGAAGTCACATTACCCATTAATCCATACATGCGAAAATTTTGTTATGGTAAGAGCCAAAGTATATCCCCAGTAGAGTCGCCATGCTGTCGCACCCCATTTTCTCGCAAAAGCGTCTTTTGTCGTGTGACAACTCTTTTAAATAGGTAGTAAAAGAGAAGAGTCGCCACCTAATAGTTTTAAGGTGCATTAGGGAACCAATTTGCAAGTAACTCTGATTAGGACTAGACCGTGCCAGCGAAGATCGGGTAAGGGCTCAAATTACTGCGGAGAGAAGGGGTTAGGCACTCTTTGAGATCAAGAACCGTGGTTCCCGGCCGAATTTTATGCTATATGGGATTATTGGAATATAATTGTCATACGTGATCATGTAAATTAAAGGAATATAGGGGATCTAAATGGAAAAAACCTCTCTACTTCGCCAGGTACGGGTATGGTCTGCGTACACACTACTCTCCCCAGACCTACTTGTGGGATTATACTGGTTATGTTGCTGTTGTTGTAATGTGAAACAAGTAAAAAGAAGATTGCGCATATAAAGGAAGTAGACTATTCACTAATAAGTCAATAGTGTAATCCTGTAAGGATTATAAGGTACAACCTAGTTTTCTCTATGTTCAAATAAACAGGGGTACAAGTTGTAAACACATATGGAGGTCCTAAGTTTTATAGCCTAAAGGATCACCTCGTGCAACATAAATAATAATTCGCATCTCCCTTAAGGTAGGGGCTGCTCATATTATTCAACGGGCACAGACTATCATCTCCCGTTACCCAATTACTATCCTAATGTTGTTTACCTAAAGCGCTCTAATTCAATTCTAAATCGCGTCTTATGCGACCCGTCCCATGCATATGGTCCATGAGGCTTTGGACCTACTACTTAAGTGGTTCTAGACATTTGCTTAGGAGCCTCAAAATGATAAAACTACGCGCATATTTAAAATAGGTAGAACTACAGATAATAACAATTAGGGGCTCAAGTTAGCCTCACACATAGGCGCAAATGCACGCAAAACAGACATGAGTTTCATGCTAACAAGGTTCCAGATTATGCAGTAAACGGTCCTAGGCAGTTTTGAAGTTGAAACACATTAACGTTGTTCAAGACTATATACATGGTTTCTATGTGATTGAATGACTTAATAAAATCTCTTAGATAGTACATCTAGTCGGATTATCGAAGCTGCTAATTATAATCATTATTAAAACCTTATAGGCATAATCTCTAGGTGACTTGCGCTTGGGCGTTGAATTTTCCACAATTGACCCTATAGGCATGCTTTCTAGGCGAGTAGTAATACCCTATAGACATATTCTCTAAACAGATGGTATTTGAATGCGTACTCATTTTGTTTATTCCTATAAGCATGTTTTCTAGGAAGGCAGTGTAATATGAATAGTAGTAACGATAGTTTAATTAATCAATTATGGTCCTATAGACATGGTATCTATACAAGTCACGTGGCTGGAGGAAATATTAATGGAAGCAAGTCTTAGCTACTTAACGTGATCCTATAGGCATGACATCTAACAACACATAGTAATAGAGCAAGTTGAGCAAATAACCAATGATGTTTAAATCCTATAGACATGCTATCTAATAGCGTATAGAAGTAGAGCATGTGAACAAGTGAAACACCTAGATTCTTACAGGCATACTTTCTAACGGTGTACAGAAATAGGACATGTTCAGCGAGTGAAGTACTTAAGTTCCTACAGGCAGACTTTCTAGCAGTGTATAGAACTAGATCATGTCAAACAAGATAGCAAATAAAGAATTTAGACCCTATAGGCATGTTTTCTACCCATTCATACGAGCATCAGAGTACCCCGACCCCCTTTTACTAATTTTCCCATTATTTGTTTACAAATAATTACAAGCCAAAAAATAAAAGAAAAATAAGCTCAAATATTATAGCATTGAAATGACTACAGGAGCAACAAATAAAGCATGCCCAAGAGGAGATAACCCAGTACTGCTTGGGCCTTCAACAAGCTCATTCTTTACACAAGTTGTAGACCATGACCTAAATTCAACTCAAGCATTAAAGACCAATAGCCAAACTCAACTCAAGCATTAAAGCATATTGACAACATAGCTCAGGCCCCACATAGACCCATAACAAGCCCAGAGAGAAGTCCCACTTACCCAACAACATTCAGATTAACAACGTAGCTTCTTAAACTAACGAACCACAGATGGCACTTCATTCAATCAATTCTGAAGCCTACTAAAAGCAATTCCCATAGGAACAGAATAACAAGGCTTACAAGAAACATATTAGCATTTCAGAAGCAAGGATGACAAGATTGATTAAAAAAAGAACATGAAAACTATGAGAATAACTAGGGCTTAGTTTCAACATGGAAAGTTTGACATGGCAGACTAACAACATAGGTTCAATCAATCAGCAGGTGATAAACACAATATTAGGAGAGTTGAGGAGACATGCCACTTGGTTAACATGGTAAAGATAGTAGACACATACAAGATGAACATGCTAAGCTTTCCAGAGTGAGTTTGGAGTAGAGCATGATCCAGAGTTCATCTAAAAGGGATTCTAAACCTAGGAGTCTTAGTCATAAAAGTATGAAATAGTCATAGTTTGGGGGATGTCAACTTTCACACGAGATCATAACAAAACATGCAAGTAGGCATGATATATGACAATCAATAAGAAGCCTAACAAGCTGAGTATAACACAAAAGATTCAAAAGTCTAAAGATATAATGGTTGGAAGACATATCATTCTAAGGTTAAATAGAACAGTCAAACTCCAGAACTTAAGCCATTTGACTAAGTATAATAACAAAAATTAAGTATATTGGGATTCAACTAGAAGCCTAAGAAATACTAATGAGTACAGGATTGGCCAAACACCATATTAAAGTTCTCAACAATAAAGCAACATGATTGGCTAAAAAATTGGGACATCAATAGGGTTCACGTAAGTAAGGAAACCACTAGAGCCCACATAAAGCATTTTTTAGAAAGCAGTTCGTTAAAGCAAGTTCTGGGTAGGAGATGATTCCATAAGAATTTTAGTACGAGAATCCAAGACAAGGCCCGAGGAAAGACTCATAACAAACAATAGGTGATCATAACAGCACAGCAGGCTTAAGATAGTCAAAATCATTGAAGCTGAACATAATGAGCATATATTGAAGTTTTGAATCTAAGCAGGTTTTGATACTAGGAAATTCAGAACTGCAGAATAGCTTCAAAGCAAGTAGGATTGAAAACGAAAAAACAACACAATATTGAAATCATATAGGTTCACAAAGTCAAACAACATTGATATGCAGAGCACTAAGCACCAGCAAAAGAAGACAAAATTGCAAGAGTGAAGGTACTCACTAGAGTTTTCTACAAGCCACGACCTAGCCTCTTTTTTTCTTTTTCAGAGCCAACTTCTCTTCTCTTTCGGCTCCATATCATAAAACCCCAAGTACACATTTAGAGTATGTTGATCAAACTACACCTTCAAGTTGCGCACCTTTGTGACCTTTGTCCCCTTGAGAATATGCACCGTGTTCGCATATAATTCGTGGACAAGATGATCCCTTACATCCACTAGTTTCTTAATAAACAAAATCCACCCCTTTTTATTAGTAAACTACTTCAAGATTGTGGGGTTGTGTTTTTCAAGATCTTTGAGTAAGAACTGCCGCTCATGAGTCAAGGACCTAAGAAGCCACCACATCCGGAAATGCAAAAATACCCAGCGACTCACAAATATATGCTCCTACACCTCCTTCTTATATGACCTATCCAATCCGGCCTGTACATTTATACCCCCTCTTCCATCATCCGGAGCATCATCAGACTCAGAGCCTGCACCAGCTGCATTTGATTCCTAAGTGTCACTCTCCGCGCCCTAGAAAGTATTGTGGGATGTATAAGGCACATCCAGAGGCTCAGACTACCTTAGTGTCCTGGATTGTTCTTCGGTGTGCTCCACTTGTAATGACACAGAATTCCCTTCGAGGACTTCCCTAGACGAGGCATATGAGCTAGACTCCGAGAGGTCTCTGCCTCTCCTTCGGCTTGCTGTTGCTTTCTTGGATATAGTTTTCTACAACCTTGGAGGCAAGGAACCTCTGCCCCAGCCCCTTGAATATTCTCCTCTCCCTTTGGTAGAATCACCTAGATCTCATGATCGTAACATTGTTTGCATAAGCACAAAGAGAATTGTCAGTTGAAATTCATGTTTCAAAATAGCTAAGACTCATGAAAGTGAGATAGAAAAACATAGAAGCAGTGAGGTTATAGTTGGATAAACATGCAGAATAAATACTGGAAGTACGGTCCGCATAATTTGGAGTGTGGTCCGCAGAAGTTGAAGTGCGGACCGCACAATTCCAAGTGCGGTTTCACTTCTGCATAGATGTTCAAGGGCTTAGATTCTCCTTCTCTGAAAGACAGTATGGAGGCCATTTTACGATCGCAAAATTCATCTACGTCCTGCACAATAAATAGTGCATTCTGCACTTAAGAAGCTCAAAAGGCAAGCCTCTGATGGACAGTGTGAACCTTATCTGCAACCTCTTAAGAAATTCTACGGTCCGCATAATTAAAGTGCGGCCGCAGAAATGCCATCTACCAATGTTTCTTTCATTAAAAGATTGCGGGCCGCACAATTAAGAACTTAAAATGGTACATGTCTAACTTTACCTAGATTATGCAAAAATTTGTTCATTTCTACTTGGCAACATGGTATAGACATAAAAATCAATTAACCCGACCCAATCTAGCATGCTTTATCAACTTTCCCAGTAAAAAACTACCCCAACATGGATTTATTGATGGAATATAATAACATATGACCTAAAAAGAAGCTAAAAAGGAAAAATAAATTCAACAATAAAAACGAAATGAAAACCATGAAATGAAGCATACCATACTGTGTAATTGTGCAAAGATGCCCGTGAATGCAAATGGTGGTGCGCGATTTAAAGTGCAAGATGCTCAGGTAATTTCTCGGTGCAACAGTAACATTGCAAAGCGGGAAAAGTGTAAAATGATGCCTTCAATTCTATTTATATTCAAATAAATTGAACGGTGAAGGTCAAAAATGCGCCCGCACACTTTCAAGTGCAGGCCACACTCCGCTACCTGGCCTTTAGTGGTCAATTACTCTTCTGCGGTCCGCACAATTCAAAGTGTGGCCGCACAATTCTCCAGAAATTCGTACGTTTGCCCCGCACTAACATATGAAAAGTTCCGAGGACCTGTCATGTGTTATTTGAGTTTGCTCTAGCATGTGTGGACCGTAGATGTAATCTGTGGCCACACAATGTCTTTTATGGTAGCACTCTTTTTTTTGCGGCCGCATAAAGAAGTGCGGTCTGCATTTCCTGATTTGATGACAAAATCTTGTCTACCATTTATCATCTAACACTCATCCTTAAAGCACACTTCAAATGAAGTTAGAAAACATCAAATAACGTCTAACTAAAAAGAGTAAAAGGAAATAACTTGGGTTGCCTCCTAAGAAGAGCCTTAGTTAACGTCATGGCATGACGCAATGTCATAGTATCCTCAAGTGGAGAAAATAACTGCCACCAAGTGGCTCTCTCCAAATCATCCCAAATAGTGTTTCACCCGATGACCATTGACTCGAAATATTTCATATTTCTTGTTCTTCAAATCCAATGCACCGAAAGGTGTCACACCAACAATTTAAAATGGACCACTCCACTTGGACTTAAGCTTCGTGGAAAACATCCTCAACCTTGAGTTAAACAACAATACTAGATCACCGGCCTTAAACTCTTTGTTCCTAATATACTTTTCATGAAGGTATTTCATCTTTTCTTTGTACAAGGATGAACTCTCATAAGCATGGTACAAGAACTCATCTAATTCATTCAAGTGTATAACCCGCAGGTTAACAGCTACATCACAATCAAGATTCAATTTCATGGCGATATTGCCTTGTGCTCTAGTTCCACCGGAAGATGACAAGCTTTCCCGAATACTAACCGGTGTGGGGACATTCCGATATATTTTTTGTAACCCGTCCTATATACCCACAGTGCATAATCAAGCTTCTTGGACGAATTTGTTCGATTTACATTCGTTATTGTCACGCCCCAAACCCGGGGAGGCGTGGCTGGCACCCGGTGCCGTACTGGCCCGAGCAAACCATTCCATAACTGTCATGGTCCAACATGGCCACAACTCTTAATGTATACCTACAAGTGGGCAAACACTATATCAATGAACCATCTTTCTTAAAACATGAATATATATGGACCGTCAAGGCCTCTAACATATATGGACCATTGTCTACAAAGCCTCTAAGATTATTTGACATCAAATGGGGCAGGGTGTCGGCCTACCCATAAGTCTGTAGCAAAACTCTAACACGATGACTCATAGACTCGGCTGCACTCCGGATGAGGTGGAGTCTTACCGATCCTTCGCTGAATGCCAATCTCGTCTACTATGAGGGCTCGTCAAACTGATTATCTATACTTGCAGGCATGAATGCATTGTCCCCAACAAAAGGACGTCAGTATGAATAATGTAGCGAGTATGTAAGGTGAAATTAAAACATAACAATATGTCAACATTAATTAAAGACATATAAGAATCAACCTGAAGCTCTATATAGGCATACTGATTATACTTATATATATAATGCTTCTCCTTGAGACTATCATCCATATCTTATGATGCATGACTGCCCAACTGGCCGTAGCACGGTGGTAAATGCATGAAGATTTCATGTATCACTATATTATGAACATTAACATCTTTATCATATACCTCAATAGAGACTTAAGAACATACTTAAACATGCTTGAATATCATTTTACAAGAATGAATAACATAGACATCCTTAACTACTAAGAGTAGAACCACTTATAGAATAGCATTACGTTTACGTATCGTTACTTGGATCATGCCAAAAGAAAGAAGGGATAGCCTTAACATACCTGAGCCGGTTCTGTTGACAATCCCTCTAACACACGTCAACTGCGACAATCCCTTATAATCGCAAATCTCACGCTTTGAAGTTTCGAATGAATTGACTGAGCTCACTCGTTACATTGTAAGTCTTATCAAGTTTCCAATTCGGATTGTTTTCAAATACCAAATGAAAAGCTAGCCTTTCACTTTTTAACTGGAGGAAGGGAATGCTACACAAGAAAGACTGGTCAAAGAAGCTCCATTTTGTTAATCTACACATTCTCTATATTTCAAGAAAACTCAACGACAAACATGCAAGAAAGGAAATCTAAAGGGCTGTACCATCTTTTGCCCTTTTGATTACATTCTTAACCGAATGAGATAAAGGCATCTTTAAATGTTTCCATTGCAAAAATATATTAAGAGTGACTTAATGGATATCACATGTTGCTGCCACGTTGGGGGAGGGAAAGCTTATCGAAAATATTGAATTAATTAGTTACTCCCCCACAAAAAATCATTAATTACCCAATTATTCACATAGTTAGGAATTATCTCAAATTACATAAAATACTACTCATATTTAACTCACTTTATACACCTTACTAACATGTTCATGTGGTACGTCGTATGGCATTAGTCAATAAATATCGGGTATTATATTTTGAACCATATTTTATTTCCAAATGCCGAACTTCGACCAACCTCATTTTCTTCATCTCGTCTACCCTCTCACTTTCACGATTTTTGTTTACCTTGAAAACGGTAACTACAATTATATTTTATTTGTGGTTCTAAAACTAAGTGATTTATTTTAATACTAGTTGTTAAGCAATAGATGCTAGGTATAAGTAAAGAGAATAAGATTTGCAAACCAATGGGGTCACAAAGCTAGACCTCGAGCTGGCTGGAGCGAGACCTCGTGGTCAAGTCTTGACGATGAGTTATTAACAAAGAACCAAAGATAATGAGGGCCTTAAAGATGGACTTTTTTGATTGATAATGAGCAATAAATGAGGAACAATGAATGAACAATGTAAAAATAAGCAATAAATGTGTAGGACAATCGTAGTAGCAAAGAGAGCAGAGAATGTTGTGTTATATTCCACATCAAGGTGTTGTAAAAAATGACAAAGGTCCCCTCTATGTAGGAAGGGTGAATCCCAACACAGTACATGTCCAATAAACAAAGAATTAATGCTACCAGTACAGCTGTGCAATGGCTCAGTATTGATTTGTACTATTTTTGCAGATTCTGTCAGTCCTCATCGTGCACCCTCGTGGGTTTCCCGCCTTTCCATGACGATCACCGACTCGAGTCGATCCGAGATCGGCCTTCGATATGCCCCCTCGAGGAGAGCAATTTGAGGTCCGCACTCAGGTTCCGCTTCGAGCCCCTCGAGCCCTGGCATGGAGTGCCAAAGTAGCCTCAAAGTTGAGCTCTTCGATGGCCGTATACAGATAGTCCCCGCAATTCTTTGAATGAAAGGATAAGAAACGACCTTGACCTCAACTGTTTCGAACCTCTTGTGATGACATTATGGTGACGACCCTGGCATTTGAAAGGATTGAAGCAATCAGTCGGTTCATTCCCCCAAAAACATTGAGTGCTCTGCCAGTCCGTTTCCCAAAAACATTGAATGCAATGCCGGTTTGTCTCCCTAAAAGCATTTAATACGCCGTCAGTTTCGTCGCCATTCCTCTATAAATAAGGGATTTCTGAAGCTAAAGCTTCATTCATTCTTTCTTCAACAATCTTTAGTCCTTCACTTTCTCTGTGTCCTTATCTGGTCTCTTATTCTTATGGTTCAAACCTGTGACCATAAGGTCATAAGGCAGTAACCTCATCGGTTATGCCATGGCTCTCCTTCGAGGCCGCTCTTCTTCTGAGAGGGATTATGTTGAGTTGTTGTTGTTGTTGTTGGCCCGACTCGATGAGAGGAGGGCATCAGATTCTTCCCGTATGAGAAGATATGCGGATTGTAAACTGCTGCTCATCTCTCTTAACATCAACCTGGTGTGGCGCTTCATTACTTTTGCTTTCCACAAAGTGAGGTGGCAGTATCTACTAACTTTTGCATCCTACACCGGTACAATGTCTCAAGAAGTGGCTTCACAATAGTAGTGCTGACGAGACCCGTACACGCCAAGTTCCTCGCCAGGCCACAATTTTCTTTGCTTGTCATAAGCTTTTGCTCTTTGATAGGCTATAGCCTTTTCTTCGTCTATTGCTGTTTTGGAGGGGGTTCTGGAAGGCGACGTCCCAAAGATCGATGTGAAGCCTCGGAAAAAAGGGTTCTCGAGAATGTTGCTCCTGAAGATAATCCCTCAAAATAGATTAGGCCTCAGTCTGTTGTTTTATGCTTCTTTGTTTCTGTGTAAGGCCCCCTCCTTGGCTTTGTAAATCATCTTTTATAAATATATGAATGTCTTCACTTTACCTTCAATTTGTGTTGAAATCCATTCTATTTTTGTTTGTAAAAAATCTAGATGTATGACTCTAACGATTGGTCTGAATACTGTATTCGGAACATATTAATAATAAACCCTTGGGTTTTTATTTCAATTAATGCGATGCTTCTCGAAGTCCTTTGTTATCCCTCGGACTGAGCTTGGACTGATCTGATACAAATTTAGGTCACCAGGACATTTGAGCCCGACTTGAGTGAGGGATGGGTCTCGATTTTTTGAAATAAATCTAGCCCTTTTTATGCCTTGTAGGCAGTCCTCGAGTGAGATTTTTCTCGAACTCAAGTAGTCTTTGGATTCAGTAGTTGGGTGAACGTTTGCTCTATCGTCTATAAAATAAAGATAGCCCTAAGGCCTTTGCAACCAGTCCTCGAGTGGGAGCCTGCTTCAAACTCAGGTAACCCCGATCTGAGCAAAAGTTGCTCGAAACGTAAAATAAAGACAACCCTGGGGCGTTATAGACAACCCCTGAGTGAGGACATACTCCAACTCGGGCGGCCTTTAGGCTAACATATTTGGGTGAGCGTCTCTTTGAACTTGAGATAAATATAGCCCTGGGGCTTTATTAATAGTCCCCGAGTGAGAACTGGCTCGAACTCGGGCAACCTTGGGCTAAAATAATCGAATGAGCGTTTGCTCGCCCTTGAGATAAAGATAGCCCTGAGGCTTTATTAATAGTCCTTGAGTGAGAACTGGCTTGAACTCGGGCAGCCCTCGGGCCAAAATAATCGAACGAGCGTTCGCTCGACCTTGAGATAAAGATATCCCTGAGGATTTATTAATAGTTCCCGAGTGAGAACTGGCTCGAACTCCGGTAGCCCTTGGGCCAAAATAATCGAACGAGCATTTTCTTGACCTTGAGATAAAGTGAGCCCTAAGGCTTTATTAATAATCGTTGAGTGAGGACTTGCTCGAACGCGGGTAGACCTTGGGCCAAAATAATCGAATGAGTGTTTGCTCGACCTCGACTCGTAGACTGTTCTTTAATAACTTCCAACAATCCGGTTCCCGATATCTGGGTCCTGACGTCAACATCATGACATAAGTGGTTGAAGAGACTGAAGGGTTGCCTTTGTACAATTCCCAAAAGCATTAATTGTAGGCGGCCGATGGTCGACCACTTGGCTTCCTTAGAAATTAAAACGATCTTTATAAATAGACAAACCCCATAACCTTGTGGATATCATTCTCTTAGTGCTTCCAAAATTTCATTTACCCCTTTTCAATTTCTTTGAACTCTCCCTTCTCTATTCCAACAATATTTTCCATCTTCTTGGATTTTTCGCTATGTAGATGGCTAAAACTTCTAAAACTGTTCCTCAAAAGGAAAAAGCTGCATCGTCCTCTTGAACGACCAAATGTAAATCGATAGTTCCTCCTAGTATCGAGGAGTATACCCCTAGACTTGTGATACATCTTCTTACTTCCAGGTCGAAAACCCCTCCTCTGTTCCGGGACGGTGTGAACCCATATCTCGGTATATCAATTTAATAACTAAAATCAAGAAATTGAAAGCCGACTGCCGTTCGGGGAAGGCGGTTCTAGTAGAGATTCCTTCACGAGGAGAAGACATAAACACGTACAAATCCGGATTCCTCAGTTTATACACATATCCTTTCACCTTAGGCCCGGTAGAAGCCTCTTCATCATCAATAGATCCGGTGATCCTCGATTTCTGCAGCCAATATCAGGTGACACTTGGTCAAATTTATCCATCGTTCTGGCGTATTGTTTATATGATTAGGTATTTCTCAAGTAAGTCGAAGGGATACCTTTTACCCTCTACCATCTAATTAGATTGTATAGCCCCCGACTCTGCAGAGGTGGCCTGATTAAGCTAAAACGTCCATCTTCGAAGGCCTTTTTTGCTAGCGTCGATGAAGACAAGGACCGAGGGTGGATGAGTTGCTTTGTTCGAGGTAGGACCTCAAACCTGATCCCTGTTGGGAGAATGCCATTCTCGGAGGAATGGAATATGAATCGTAAGTAAATACGTTTCGTCAATCAGATATCTTTTCTTGACTTTGAATTATCTCTCTTTGATGATACAACTGTCGAGTGGTACCCCGGCGCTGTCAACAATCTCCCGAGCTTGGGACGATTTGATTCGACCTGCCCATACGCCAAGCACGTGTGGCGTGATCTGGCTATGACCCGTTGGGAGGCCAAAAATCACTGTGAGTTTTTATCTCTGTTCATATTCGAACTCATTAGAGAAGATACCTTTCGCTGATACTCTCATCCTTTGTGCCAATGCAGGCCTTGGAGAGGCCGTCTTGATGAGGGAACCCCCGCCTGGGGAAGCAGATGCCCCGAAGCCTGCTAACGAGAAAAAGAGAAAGAAGAAATCACCAGCTGAGTCTTCGAAGCCAAAAAAGGCTAAGGTTCAAAAGCCTGAGGCTGATTCAGTGGCCTTAACTCGGGAAGTGACCGATGGTCTTTGTGCCGAGGGTGAAAAGAGCGATGACTGCCTGTTAGTACCCAGAGGGGGAAGAAGTGATGTTGCCTCGAAGTCTGCTGAGCCGAAGGTGGTTGAGTCGGAGGCTGCCGAGGTGGTCCCGACCCGAGATGGGAGGATTGTTGAGGGGAATTCGGATGAAGTCCCCGAATCAACCAATGATCTAAGCATATTGGGTGCCAAGGGGCACCTGGTTGATGAACCTGAAGAAAGCAATGATAAAGCCCCTCGAAGGGGAGAGAGGGCCCCTGTTAAACCAGTCGAGATGATCAACGTAGGTGAGCCTCAGCCGTGCCCATCATTCTCTCCTGGCAAATACAGGATGCCCGAGATATGAAAACTCCCGTCGCTGGGACATCCCCTGGAGAGAATAATACGTTTGAAGGATATTTTGCCGGGGTTGAGGAAGGCCTCATTGATATTTGAGGAATCCGAGAACCTTTGGCAACAGGTAATCTTGACTTTGACCGCTGTATGTTGAGTTTCGATTCTTGTTCTCTCTTCTTCTGTGTCCTTAGGCCCTAAAGCTCTCTCACCAAGCCTTTTCCATGTCTCAAGAAGAGTTGGCTAGATGTGAGGACGAATTTAGGAAGCTCGTTTCTGAGTTGGACGTGCTTAAGGCCCTTTATGCCCAAAAGGAGGGGGAGCTAGGTGACCTTCGAGCACATTTCGAAAGGATGTCTCGAGAGCGGGCCGATCTCGATGAGCAGGTAGTATGACCTTCGTGGGGTTACTTTTGTGCTCTAGCCAATCAAGCGCTAAATATCTGATGAGGTGTCTTCCGATAAAGAAACTCTTCGAGAGAAGTTGACCTCGGTAGACTTCCAACTTCAAGGGGCGAGGGGAGAAAGCCTCAAGTATAAAGATGTTGCTGCTGCAAATGCTCATGTCCTCATACAGAAAAGATGCTGCTGCTACTGCAAATGCTCGAGCCCGGAAGGTATTCGAAGAGGCCGAGCTTAAACTGTCCCGAGCTTTTGAACATGCCCGATTAAGATCTAGGAGACAGACTCTCGAGGATGTATACGCGGGGGGGGGGGGGGTGGGGGGGGGCATCGATTTGTCTG
>NW_017674456.1:56173-93055 GCF_001879085.1 Nicotiana attenuata
CATCGATTTGTCTGCTGAGATCGAGATGGTGAATGCCCTAGAGGAAAAATCAGCAATCTGCTTTCCTCCGATGATGGTTCAGCCAGTGATTCGACTAGCGGCTCGGAGGATGATGAGGACAAAGATGAAGTCCCCGAGGGGGAGGAGGCCATCAATGTCCTAGGGTTCTAGGGCCTGGCCGTTGGAGGCACAATTTTCGAGGGAGCTCCATCTGGTTAAGCGACCCCGGTGGTAGATTATGTTTTCATTTGTTCTTTTTTTGTGTAAGGGCTCCAGGCGTGAGCCTCGTAAATATGACTTTTTGAAACCTTACCATATATATATATGTTGACCTTGAAAATGGTAACTACAAGATTTGATTATGTGGTTCTAAAAATACGTGATTTATTTTTATGCTAGTTATTAGGCAGTAGATGCTAAGTATGGGACTAGAAAATAAGATAAGGGCTTGAAGGTAGCGTGGCAAGTAATCCGAGTGATAGTGAGTCGGGGTCCCGAGCAAGCCTATACGGGGCCTCGAGGTTAAGTTGATGAGCTCAACTGGAGATGGCCGATGAAGGACTAACAACTCTAAGAGCTTTGATGAGGGCTCTTTATGATTAATGATGAATAATAAATGGAGAACAATCAATGAAACACAATAAATGGAAGCAATGTAATAAATATAGGCAATAAAATCAAGGGAGAATATGTTTAAGTTAGAGAGGAGAGAATGTTCTTGTTCTTCTACTGAATATCATGTGTTCTTACAAAATGGTAAGGGTACCCTTTATATAGGAGGGGGAATCACAACATAGTACATGCGTAATTATTACAAAGAAATGTAGCTGGTACAACTATTCACTAGTCTGGTACAAACTAGTACTTCTCTTGCAGGTATTGTCAGCTTTGGTCGCGTGCCTTGGGAACTTCCCACTTGTTCATGGTAGCGGCCGATTCGTGCTGCCCTGAGGTCGAGCCAGGGAACCCTCAGGGTTGAACCTCGAGCTATGCCTCGGGCCTTCCAGGTGAAGCTGCGGAATGTTACAATGACCATAAATCGAACTCTTCGAATTTAGCAGTATACAATATATATAAAGATTTTTGCTTCTCGTCATTTCTTGTTTTCCCTTTGCGTTTTTTGAATAAATTTTGACGCTTGTCGATAACTAGTTTGATGTGTCAAACTTATGATATAAACCCCTCAGGTTTTCATCCTCGATGAGTGGTTGATAATAGTTGACCGTTTAGGGCTTGGTCCTCGAATCAAATTTTGACTCAGGCTCGTTGACCCTTAGGTTTTCGGTATATCGGCCCTTAGGCTCTTTGGGATAGCTCTTAGGCTCTTACGCGTTGGCCCTTAGGCTCTTCAGGCTGGCTCTTAGGCTCTTACGCATTGGCCCTTAGGCTCTTTAGGATTGCTCTTAGGCTCTTACGCATTGGCCTTTAGGATCTTTAGGCTGGCTCCTAGGCTCTTACGCATTGGCCCTCAGGCTCTTTTTGGATTTGGTCGATGCGACCTCTAATATGGCAATAGTTTTGCCTCTTTTGGCTAAAGATTTGATTATGCCTTGGCCTGTTTTATGTTTTTCCGACTCTACGACAGCTCAAATAGAAAACTTGATTATGAGTCGATTATGACGATAATTGAGTACCTCGGAAGGTTCTCTTCTAGGATGACTTTTCGAAGCCTTGATTATGGGTCTTACAGATTTGGCATTGCCTTATGGAGGTCTTACACTGTTGATAACGCATCGTGGATGTCTTGCATTTTCTAACATTGCCACGCAGAGGGCTTTTGGGCTTGAGGTCGCCTGCATGGGGTCTTATGGCCTCGGATTCTTGATACCTCGATGGGTTGACCGTCGGGGACAACCCCTAAGACGTCGAGGGTTTTTGGCTCTGGAGCCATTCCTTGTATATTTTTATGTTGCTTCATTGAGGGCTAACGAGCTCGGAGTTTCTGGCCCAGAGGTCTTACGGCTCCATGTTTTTGATGTCAGTCCCCTAGCGATCGGGAAATTTCTGGCTCTGGAGGCGTTTCTTGAAAAAATAGCGGATTTTCTTTGAAGCGCAATGTGTTTTGATGGAAAATATTCCTTGATTACTTGGTACAAGCATACATGTTTTCGTTGCCAAGGGTTCAATTATTCTATGTGGACACGGTTCATTCGACCGTTTGGACCGATACATCATTTTCCTATTGAGACCATTTTGGCTCATCTTGACTTCTTCAGGGGTGATTTCCCGGGGGGATGCCCCCCAGTGTTCGAGGTTGATTGAAGAGAAGCCTTGAATACTTGTTATGTTCTCCTTAATTAGGTAGCATATAGATGTTGCCTCGTTAAAAACCTTGCCGGTAAAACCCTTCTTCGGATAAATCCGGTCGAAGGAAAAGAGTGCAACGCATGCTTTAAAACCTAAGGTCTTCAAGCTGGGGAGTGCTTCGATTGTTCTAGACGGACTCCTGCATATAGGTTAGTATAAAACGTAAATAAAAAAGAAGACGGTTATACCTTAGTAGTGATGGCGTTTTGAGCCTCGATATTCTTCAAATATTTGCTCTGGGGACGCGGTACGTTCCATTGCTAATTGACTAGGGTACAGCCGAGAATGCAGCTCATGATTGCTACATTGATTTTTGCTCATCCTTTTGCTCCTTCGATGTTGAAGTTGTCGATGTCGGTGCCACATCGTGCACCGCGAACATCTCTCTCGCTGTGTGCTGCTCCTCATATACGATTTTTATTCCGTCCTTTGTCAGAAACTTCATCATTTGATATAGGGTTGACGGTACTGCTCTCATGCAGTGTATCCATGGCCTTCTGAGTAAGACATTGTATCTCATGTCTCCTTCGATGACATGAAACTTGGAATTTTTGGTTGTGCCGGCCACGTTGAACGGGAGGGTGATTTTCCCTTTTGACATCTCACTCGCTATGTTGAATCCGTTGATTTCCCCTTTCCTCGTCGCTGAATGTGAGAGCATCCTTGGGTATGTAACCTCGAGTTCGCTTTTCCCGGGTGAAGGATATTTTTGTTCGTTTGACAATGGGTTCCTGTGGGGTGTCGACTCCCCCAATAATCATGTGGATGACATGTTGTGGTTCTTCTGTTTCATTTTTCCTATTCGCCTCTCTTTCCTAAAATTGATTTTTGGCTTGGTCGCTGAGGAACTCTCGGAGGTGCCCTTTGCTGATTAGTCGGGCTACTTCTTCTTTGAGATGTCTGCAATCTTCGATCCTATAACCGTGTGTGCCGTGGAACTCGCACATCAGGTTGGGGTTCCTTTGTGACAGATATGATTGTAAGGGTTTTGGCCACCTGGTGTCTCTGATATTACCGATAGTAGAGACGATGTCCGAAACGTCAATGTTCAAGTTGTATTTGGACAATCGGGGTGCCTCCGTCGGTCCTGTATGCCTGTCAAATCCGACTCTGCTCACGAGTCCTTGAGGATTCTGACCTCGATCTGTCCTTCGGTCATTTCGGGGTATGTTATGCCTTGGGGCGTTTCTTCGATTTTCAGTGTACGGTTGATACCTTTCCTTGTTTGTCCTTGGTTCCTTTGTCAAGAGCCTGTTAGGATATACTGAACCCGAGAGAGCTCCTGCACAACCCAGTCATCGGAGACTGGTGGTAATTCCATTTGTTCCATTTGGAAGCGAGATACAAACTCCCGCAGCATCTTGTTTTCTCTTTGTTTTATCTTGAAGACGTCAGATTTTCTTGTAGCAACCTTAAAGGCACCGGCGTGCGCCTTTATAAAAGAATCTGCCAGCATGACAAAAGAATCTATTGAATTCGGGACTAGGTTGTGATACCACATCATAGCCCTTCTTGAAAGTGTTTCTCTGAATTTCTTCAATAGGACAGATTCAATCTCGTCGTCCTTCAGGTCATTCCCCTTTATAACACAAGTGTAAGTGGTGATGTGCTCGTTGGGGTCCGAGGTGCCGTTGTACTTCGGGAGATCAGGCATTCTGAATTTTTTCGGAATGGGCTTTGGAGCAGCATTTGATGAGAATGGATTTTGTACAAATTTCATTGAGTCCACACCCTTTAGAATCGGGGGTGCGCCCGGGATCTGATCGACCCTTGAATTGTAGGTCTCCACCTTTTTGTGATCGGCTTCTATCTTCTTTTTGCCCGATTCAATCCTCTTTGTGAGGTCCTCGAGCATCTTTATGATAGCGGGGTCGGCTGCTGACCCGTTATTTCTTGATCTTTCCGGTACTTGTTTGGCTCGAGGAGCCGTTTCCGGTGCCACTGTGCTTGGAGTTTTTTGATGGCTTTGTAGTTGAGCAATCGCCATTTGCTGTGCCCGCAACATCTCAAAAATGACATGAAGACTAACCTCTCGTTCTTCCCGAGCTGGGGTTTTCAGAGTTTCTTGTTGGTTTTCTAGGCGTATACTCCTGTTAGCGTGGGAGCTTATATCGACGTGTTGGGCATTGCGCGAGACCACGTCCACGAGAATTGGTTCTGGTGCGTCCTCAGGGTTTTGCAGTGTACACCGATGCCTGAAACAACTACACCATTCTCTCCATGGTCCCCAGGACCATTGTTCTCATGTGCATTCACTGAGTTTGACATTTTGACCTGAAATCAAAGATTCTTGGACAAGAAAAAGTGTGACAGATAACTTGCGTTATTTAGTAACCAGCACGAAAACAATCACTATTATTTTTAGCCCCACGGTGGGCTCCAAACTGTTTACCTTGAAAATGGTAATTACAATTAGATTTGATTTTGTGGTTCTAAAAATACGTGATTTAATTTCATGCTAGTTGTGAGGTAGTAGATGCTATGTATGGGACTAGAAAATAAGATAACGGCTTGAAGATAGCGTGGCAAGCAAACCGAGTGACCGCGAGTAGGGATCTCGAGCAAACATACATGGGGCCTCGAGGTTAAGCTGATGAGCTCAACTGGAGATGGCCGATGAAGGACTGACAGCTCTAAGAGCTTTGATGAGGGCTCTTTATGATCAAAGATGGATAATAAATGGAGAACAACCAATGAAACGCAATAAATGTAAGCAATGTAATAAATGCAGGCAGTAAAATCAAGGGAGAATATGTTTAAATTAGAGAGCAGAGAATGTTCTTGTTCATCTATTGAATATCACGTGTTCTTACAAATTGGTAAGGGTCCCCTTTATATAGGAGGGGGAATCCCAACATAGTACATGTGTAACTATTACAAAGAAATGTAGTTGGTACAACTATTCACTAGTCTGGTACAAACTAGTACTTCTTTTGTAGGTATTGTCAGCTTTGGTCGCGTGCCTTGGGAACTTCCCGCTTGTTCATGGTAGCCGACGATTCATGCTGCCTCGAGGTTGAGCCAGGGAACCCTCCCACGAGCCTTCCAAGTAAAGATGCGGAATGTTACAATGACCATAAAATCGGACTCCTCGATTTTAGCCGTATAGAATATATATAAATATTTCTGCTTCTCGTCATTTCTTGTTTTCCCTTTGCCTTTTTTGAATAAATTTTGATACTTGTCGATAACCAATTTGATGTGTCGAACATATGATATAAACCCCTCAGGTTTTCATCCTCAATGAGTGGTTGATAATAGTTCATTGTTTAGGCTTGGTCCTTGAATCAAATTATTACTCAGAATCGTTGACCCTTAGATTCTCAATATATCGGCCCTTAGGCTCTTTGGGCTGGCTCTTAGGCTCTTATGCGTTGGCCCTTAGGCTCTTTAGGTTGCCTCTTAGGCTCTTACTTATTGTCTCTTAGGCTTTTTAGGCTGGCTCTTAGGCTCTTACGCATTGGCCCTAGGCTCTTTTTGGATTGGGTCGATGCAACCTCTAATATGTCTATTGTTTTCCCTCTTTTTGCTAAAGATTTAATAATGCCTTGGCATGTTTTATGTTTGTCCGACTCTTCGACAACTCAAATAAGAACCTTTTTTATGAGTTGATTGTGATGATAATTGAGTATCTCGGGAGGTTCTCTTGAAGGCTGATTTTCCGAAGCCTTTTTGCCGAAGACTGATTGTCTCGAAGCCTTTTCATTGTTTGGAGCTAATATGATCGAAGCTCTTGTATTTATGCCGAGGGTAGCCTTATTTACCGGTTCTTTTTGAGGTATTCCCGAAGTATTTTGAGGCCTTTTATTTTATAGCGGCAGTCGGACGTCTCCGAGCCGCATTAATTCGATCGTAGCCTTTTGTTTGGCCGTAGCCTTTTGTTTGGACGTATCCTTTAGTCTCCGTGTGCGGTGATCTCAGCGTCTATATTGAGGGTATGCCTTTTTAGGGGTCTTACAAGTTCGAATATATAGCCTTGATCCTAATATCGGGGGTTATGCTTTTTTTAAGGTCTTATAAGTTTGAGCACACATTCTAAAGGGATTACGAGCTTGAAGTCTACCTGATCAAGGTCTTACGGATTCCAAGTTTTTGATGGCTTGATGAGCGGACCGTCGAAGACTGTCCCCAAGTATTCGAGAGTTTTTGGCTCTTGGGCAGTTTTACGTGATAGTAGTGAACATCTTCGAGGCGCAAAGTGTTTTTATAAGCAAAGAGTTTGTTTGTCTGAATTCTGCTTCGCGGTGGAGGGCGTCAATACTGGTTCCATGTCGTGCACTGCGAACATCTCCTTTGCTGCATGCTGCTCCCCGTACACTGCTTTTATCCCGTCCTCGGTTGGAAATTTCACCACTTGATGAAGGGTTGACAGCACTGCCCTCATACTATGTATCCATGGCCTTCCAAGTAAGGCGTTGTATCTCAAGTCACCTCCGATGATATGAAATTTGGTCTCTTGGATTGTACCGGCCACGTTGACCGGGAGGATGATCTCATCTTTCGTCATCTCGCTCGCCATGTTGAATCCATTAATGACTCGGGAGGTGGGTATGATCTGGTCGAGCAGTCCTAGCTGCTCCACCACACCCGACCTGATTGTGTTGGCCGAGCTACCTGGAATCATGAGCACACGTTTGATTTGAAATTTATTCAAAAAGAAAGAAATTACTAGTGCATCGTTATGAGGTTGAGACAAGGCCTCGATGTCCTCTTCGCTGAATGTGAGAGCATCCTCTAGTACGTAACTCCGAGTTCGATTTTCTCTGGTGATGGATATTTCTGTTCGCTTGGTGATGGGTCCCTGTGGGCCGTCGATCCCCCCGATGATCATGTGGATGACGTGATACGGTAATTATGGTTCTTTCTTCCTCTTCGCCTCTATTTCTCGAATGTGGTTTTTGGCTCGGTCACTGAGGAATTCTTGAAGATGCCCTTCCTGATTAGTCTGGATACCTCTTCTGGAAGTTCTATGCAATCCTCGGTCCTATGATCGTGAGTGCCGTGATACTTGCATACCAAGTTAGGTTTCCTTTGTGAAGGGTCCGACAGTATGGGTTTTGGCCACCTGGTATCTTTGATTTTGCCTGTGGCTGACACGATGAATGAGACATCGACGCTGAAATTGTATTCGGATAGTCGGGGGTGCCTCTGATGGCCTAGTATGCCTATCGAACCCGACATTACTCATGAGTCCCCTGGAAACTTGTCCTTGATCTGACCTTCGATCACCTCGAGGAACATTACGCTTTTGGGCGTTCCTTCGATCTTCTATGTAAGGCCGGTATCTTTCCTTGTTCGGTCTCGACTCCCTTTCCGTAAACTTTTGTTCCTTTGTTAAGAGCCTGCTGGGATATACTGAGCCCGAAAGGGCCCCTACTTGGTTGTCTTCGACCCTGATCTTCGATTGGTAGCTGTTGTGCACGTTCGCCCAAGTCACGCCAGGATATTCGATCAAATTTTGTTTTAGCTGCTTCGAAGCTATCGAGCTTACCTCGTTCAAGCCCTGAGTGAAGGCTTGTACTGCCTAGTCGTTAGTGACTGGTGTTAATTCCATTCGTTCCATCTGAAAGCGGGATACAAATTCCCTTAGCATCTCATTTTCTCTCTGCTTGATTTTGAAGACATCGGTCTTGCTAGTGGCGACCTTGATGGCACCGGCATGCGCCCTCACAAAAGAGTCTTCCAACATGGCAAATGAATCTATCCAGTTCGGGGGTAGGTTGTGATACCACATCATGGCTCCCTTCGACAGTGTCTCTCCAAATTTCTTCAGCAGGACGGATTCAATCTCGTCGTCCTTTAAGTCATTACCTTTTACAACACAAGTGTAGACGGTAACGTGCTCATTGGGTCCGCGGTCCCGTCATACATCGGGACATCGGGCATTCTGAATTTCTTCGGGATGGGCTTCGGAGCTGCACTTGGTGGGAATGGTATCTGTATGAATTTCTTTGAATCTACACCCTTCAGAATTGGAGGTGCTCCCGGGATCCGATCGACCCTCGAGTTATAAGTCTCCACCTTCTTATCGTTATCCTTTATCTTCTTTTCTCCTGATTCAATCCCTCTGGTGAGGTCCTCGAGCATCTTCATAAGATCGGGGTCTACTGCTGACCCGTTGTTACTCGGTCTCTCCGGCGTCTACTCGACTCGAGGAGCCGTTTCAGGCGCTACTGTTCTTGGAGTTTTTTGGTGACTTTGTAGCTGAGCAATGGCCACTTGTTGTGCTTGCAACATCTCAAAGAAGACTTGAAGACTAACATCTCTTTCTTCCCCGCACACACTTCCATTGGTATGAGAGTTTATGTCGATATGCACGGCGTTGCGTGGGTTCACGTCGACGACAAATTGTGTTGGTGCCTCCCCTGGGCTTTTCGGTGGTACACCAGCATCTGCTGGTGCTACCCCTGGATTTTTCGGTGGTACACCGGCATCGACACCATTTTCTCCCTTAAGCCCAATACCGTTGTCTTCGCGTGCGTTTGCTGATCAGACATTTTGACATGAAATCTGAGATTCTTGGACAAGCAAAAGTGTGAAGAATAACTTGTTTTTTTAGAAACCAGCACTAAAACAATGACTATTATTTTTACTCCCGTTTTGGGCGCCAAACTATTTACTTTGAAAACGGTAACTACAATTATATTTGATTTTATGGTTCTAAAAATACGTGATTTATTTTAATACTAGTTATTAAGCAATAGATGCTAGGTATAAGTAAAGAGAATAAGATGTGCAAACCAATAGAATCAAAAAGCTGGACCTCGACCTGGCTGGAGCGAGACCTCGTGGTCTAGATGGGGTTAATAACGATGAGCTATTAACAAAGAATCAATGATAATGAGGGCCTTAAAGATGTCCTTTTATGATTAATAATGAGCAATAAATGAGGGACAATGAATGAACAATGTAAAAATAAGCAATAAATGTGTAGGACAATCGTATTAGCAAAGAGAGCAGAGAATGTTGTGTTATATTCCATATCAAGGTGTTGTACAAAATGACAAAGGTTCCATTTATATAGGAGGGTGAATCCCAGCACGGTACATGTCCAATAAACAAATAATTAATGCTACTAGTACAACTGTGCTACGACTCAGTATTGATTTGTACTGTTTTCGCAGATTCTGTCAGTCCTCATCGTGTACCCTCGGGGTTTTTTCGCCTTTCCATGACGATCACCGGCTCGTGTCACTCCGAGATCGGCCTTTGATGTGCCCCCTCGAGGGGAGCCATTCGGGGTCCGCACTCAGGTTCCTCTTTGAGCCCCTCGAGGCCTGGCGTGGAGTGCCAAAGTAGCCTCAAAAGTGAGCTCTTTGATTTGTCCGTATACAACTTTACTTATCACTTCTTATAAATATCATAAGCACTTATAACCTCAAGATAATTTTATCCTCATTCTAAAGTACTACTATTAAAATATTAACAAATCATGGTACCATATAAAATCAATACATACACCATTATCTTATTAAAACATCCATGTAAAAATACATATATTTTCTCAACATTTAATTTTACTAACCTCATACAAAGAGTACAGATTTTCGTATGCTTAATTCTTAAAATGGTAAAAACATAACCTTCTTTTCTTGTGAAAAAATAATTTCTATCTTTACAATAAAGAAAATCTCATAAACTTTCTCATATTATATATGTGTATAATTTAAAGCATATTCGAGATTAGTAGTATTAATAACTATATAAAATCATATTTTCAAACTTTTTTCTTTACAAAAATGTTCCACTCAAAATACCATATCAAATGTATATAACGGTATCAAGGTTGTTAATCTTGCGGGGTCTTAAAATAACATAGTCACAAATCCTCTATAATCTCATGAATGGTCTTAATCCCTTCGAGCTCATATGGATTACTATGACTTATTCTAACATTAAATTACGGGATGTAACAGTTTTAGACAAGATGATTTTTATCTCCCGGTTGGAGACTTCCACTTGACCACTAGCTTGTGGGTGATGTGGGGGGGGGGGGGGGGGGTCGTGACCTTGTGAGTAGCACCATACATTCTAAGTAAGGTATCGAAAGCCTCGTTGCAAAAATGTAACCCCCATTGCACTTCTAGTCTCATTGTTGGGTAAGGCCATGGCCTCGAACCATTTGGATAAATAATCCACCGTGACCAAAATGTATGTTTTTCCACAAGAACTCACAAAAGGTCCCATAAAGTCAATGCCCCAAACATCAAATATATCAATCTCCAAAATAGTTGTTAGAGGCATATCATGTTTCTTTGAAATTCCACTGGCCCGTTGACATTCATCACATCTTTTTACCATGTCATTTGCGTCTTTGTAAAGTGTCGGCCAATAGAAACCACAACTTAGATCTTTAGCCATCGTTCTTCATCCACCATGATAACCACCATATGCCGAAGAATGACAAGCTTAAAGAGAATCACCTTGCTCTTCTTCCGGAACACACCTCCTAATAATCCCATTTGTGCATATCCGAAAAAGGTATGGCTCATCCCAAAAGTAGTCTTGACAATCCCTTTGTAGCTTTTTCCTTTGTTTTGAAGAGAAATCCTCCGAAATGATACCACTCACAAGAAAAGTTACCATGTCCGCAAACCATAGTAACTCTTTCATTGATAGTGCCAAGAGTTCTAATTGGGGATAGAGTCATTGATTTCAAGGCCATCATGCGGCCTTCCCTCCTCCTCCAAACGAGACAAGTTTTTTGCCATTTGGTTTTCACTATGCTACTTGTCTTGAATATCAATATCAAATTATTGCAACAAAAGTACCCATTTCATCAACCGAGCAATAGATTCCTTTTAGCTCATAAGATAGCGAAGTGCCGCATGATCTGTGTGGACAATAACATTGGCACCCATAAAGTACGAGCGAAACTTCTCAATTGCAAATACAACGGCAAGGAGCTCTTTTTTTGTAACAGTATAACTTACTAGCATTACAAACCGAATGAAAAACCTTATTGATAAGTTGCCCCAAAACAGCCCCGACCGCTACATAGCTTGCATCACACATGATTTCAAACGGCAAACTCCAATATGGAGAGGGTAATGATAGGAGTAGTTTTCAACTTGAGCTTCAATTAATCAAAAGCTATCATACAATCATCAATGAAGTGAAACTTAGCATCCTTCTCAAGGAGCTTTCACAATGGATTCACCACTTTAGAGAAATCTTTGATAAAGCTCTGGTATAAACTGGCATGGCCTAAGAAACTCTGCACACCCTTTACGGAGGTGGGGGGAGGAAGCTTAGAAACAACCTTAATCTTCGCCTTGTCAACTTCAATACCATTCTTTGAGATCTTTGCCAAGGACAATGCTTTCCTCAGCATATATAATCGACTAGAGGTACTTAAAACTACCTTTATCGGGGATGACTTGTGAATCAAAACCCACGTCGCTATCCATTCCCTCCATGACATCGTTGAACTTGCACTCCAAGTACTCAGTCTTAGTCTTGCTCAACTTGAAACCTTTAGACTCATTGGTCTATCTCCAAACCTCCAGCCTCTCCTCAACACCTCCTCACGTCTCATCAAACATAACTATATCATCAGCAAATAACATACACCATGGCACCTCCCCTTGAGTATGGTGCGTCACTGCGTCCATCACCAGTGCAAATACCAAAGGGCTAAGTGCAGATCTTTTGTGTAACCCCATAACAACCGGAAAATGCTCCAAGTCTCCTCCTAGTGTCCTAACCCGAGTCTTGGCTCCATCATACATGTGCTTAATCACACTAATGTATGCTACCGGGATACCTTTTTACCTCCGAGCATCTCAAAAGAACCTCCCTTGGGAACTTGTCGTATGCTCTCTCCAGGTCAATAAACACCATGTGCAAATCCTTCCTCCTATCCTTCTACTGTTCCACCAACCTCCAGATAAGTTTGATAGTTTCCATAGTTGAACGACCCAGTATGAATCCGAATTGGTTCTAATATATAGACACCGACCTCCTCACCCTCGCTTCCGCCACCCTTTCCCACACTTTCATCATATGAGTAAGAAGCTTATACCCATATTATTGTTACAACTCTAGATATCACCTTTGTTCTTGTATAATGGAATCATCGTACTTCACCTTCATTGCTCTAGCATCTTCTTCGTCTTAAAAATAACATTGATGTACGCGGTCAAATCAGATGACTTGATTTTCGCTATCAAGACAAACTTGGAGACTTCCTCGAGACCCCGAGGATAGGAGGCCACGATCGAGTTCTCGGCCTCGGGGCTCGTCGAGGACCGAATCAAAGGAAGCAGGGCCCGAGGTCAGGGTGAGAGGAGATGTCTCCAAAGCACATGGATACACCTGACAGGGTTGGTCCATCTGTAACATACTGAGATGACGTGCGATAGGCCGTTCAATCTTTCTACTCTTGTAAATAATATATGCATATTGTACCGAGTCCCCTCGCCTATATAAGGGGGACTCACCCCACCTTGTAAAACTGTCACGACCCGGATTTCCCACCATCAGAGTCGTGATGGCGCCTACTCGTGGTAGCTAGGCAAGCCAACTTAATTACCTTTCCATCACTAGTAATTAACTTTAACGGTTTATAACTTCAATATAGAACATAAAGTCTAATAAGAACAACAGCGGAAGTCTGTCTTAAAAATGGTGAATTTAAAACGCGGAATAGTCAAAAACAACCTCTACCCAAGATTTGGTGTCACATTACTCACGAACCACTAAGAATAAACTAAATACAAAGGTCTGAAAGAAATATAACAGCTGTCTGTCTCGAAACAAGGAGGCAACAGTCTAAAAGAAAACAATGAGAAGAGACGCCGGACCTACGGACGCCTGCAAGGCTACCTCAGTCTCAAGAATATGAATCGCCTGCTTCGGAACTACTGCTGCTGCTGTTCCTCAAAACCTGGACCTGAGCAAAAATGCACAGAAGTGTAGCATCAGCACAACCGACCCCATGTGTTGGTAAGTGTCTAGCCTAACCCCGGCGAAGTAGTGACGAGGCTAGACTCGACACCACAAAAACCTGTGCAGTTATAGATATACAGCAAAAATCGAATACAAAGCAATTACCAACATGGGAGGGGAAACATGCTATGGGGAATTTCAATAATAACAATAATCCAGAGTAACAACTAAAGCAACTTAGGTTCGCAGTGAACAAGGAATCAATTCTCAAATGTAAACACATAGCCTCAATAATTGTTGCGGCGTGCAACCCGCTCCATAATTATCATTGTTGCGGTGTGCAACCTGCTCCACAATATCATTGTTGCAGCGTGCAACCCGACCCATATTACTTATCATATATCATTTTTGCGGCGTGCAACCCAATCCTCAAAATCATTGTTGCGGCGCGCAACCCGATCCTCACCTTTTACTGTTGCCGCGTGCAACTCGATCCTCAATATCATTGTTGCGGCGTGCAACCCGACCCTCACATATTATTTAACAGTCTGACTCCGCAAACAACAGTCACAATTAAGGGGCGTACAAATAAGTAAACATTTGACAAACATCCCAGCAGGGAAAGAATCCAACAAGTTCAACCAGACATCCCGGCAAGGGAATAATCAACAACGTTTTCTCTTTCTTACTTTTCTTATCTCACGATATCATTGGAGCCCAAGCTCCAAGAAATTTCTTATCTCATATTCCGTCACAAACAAAAATATGACGACTTCCCGGTAAGGGAACAAAACATCATCTCAAATATTCTGGCAAGGGGATTACTATAACCACATTAGTTCCAACATCTAACAACCACATTAGTTCCAACATCTAACTACCACAGCTATAACCAACCTATTACCACACTTGACCACCTCAGCTATATCTAATCGACTACCACACCCAACCAACCCATCTACAGCTATAGTCATCATATGACACAAGGAAACATTAACCTGAGCGACCCTAGTATCCGTTAAGAACACAATGCAGAGGAATCACAACCCAACAATAGCCCGCCAAGAGGGCAACATAATGATCTCTCCTCTTTCTCGCTTTTACTTCACAATTCTTTTTCACAACTCGAGCAGATGCTCCAGAGGTTCAATTATCACTTATACTTTCGCAATTCGTTCTACAACTGGAGCCGACGCTCCTCAATGAATTAAGTCATTTCATATACTTTCAATATTCGTATCACAGTTCGAGCCAATGCTCCTAGGAATCAAATTATCATATCACCATTCACATGTTATTCACAATATATGGAAATACTCCAATAAACATGAACTTCACAATAAGTTCATGATAATCACATTATAAGGACTCACGGTCATGCTAGACACCAATGTATAGATACTCGTCACCATGCCTATACATCGTACTCGATCACATAGCAATTAGCAACAAGACTCAACTCCTATTCCCTCAAGCTAGGGTTAAACCAAACACTTACCTCAAAGCCTTGAAATCCACTTAATCCTCAACTATTGCTTTACATCGCGGTTCCACCTCCAATTCGCTCGAATCTAATCACAAATTGCTCAATGACTTTAGCAAACACTATATGAATTAGTTTGAATGCATAAAAACGATTTTCCCAAAGTTTTACTCAAAATTTCCCAAAACGCCCCCGGGCCCACGTGGTCAAAACTCGAGGTTCGAACCAAAATCTGGTTACCCATTCCCCCACGAGTTTAAATATATAATTTGTTTTGAAATCGGACCTCAATTCAAGGTCCGACTTCCCAATTTATAGAAAACCTAGGTTCTACCCAAAAACCCCAATTTCACCCATGAAAATCCTTGATTTCAAGTGGAAAACATGTTTAATGATGTTAAAAGTTGAAAGAATTGAGTAAAAATAAACTTACAAATGATTTGGGATGAAGTTTGCTCTTGAAAAATCGCCTATGGTGTTTGGGTTTTGAAGGAATGGTGAAAGGTGGTGAAAATTCGACTAAGTATAAAATTTGCTGGGCCTCGGATATAGGAATTGCGAACTAGGGTTCGCAATTGCGAACCCAGGTCTGCTACTTTGGGAAATGCGAAGCTGAGGATCGCATTTGCGAAACTTTACCAAATGGCCAGTCTTCGCATTTGCGAGAAAATGATCGCATTTGCGAGAAAATGATCGCATTTGCGATTGGCCACCCCTCGCATTTGCGAGCCAAGCCATCGCATTTGCGACAGTGCCCGGAAATCCCCTGGTTCACATTTGCGAACAAATGGATCGCATTTGCGATCCCATGCAAAAATCCCCAGCTTCACAATTGTGATTCAGTGTTCGCATTTGCGAACTCGCAATTGCGAGTCCCATCTTCGCATTTGCGAAAATCACAGAAGCCAGCATACCAGATTTTTCAAAACATGAGAAATGCAATCCGACGCCTATCCAAAACTCACCCGAGCCCCCGGGGCTCCAAACCAAACATGTACACAACCTCAACAACATCCTACGGACTTACTCGAGCAATCAAATTGCCAAAATAACATCAAAATCATTGAATCAAGCCTCAAACTCATCATTTTCATTTCAAAATTCATGAACTTCCAACTTTAGACATTTAGGTCTGAAACACGTCAAACGACGTCCGATTTCGACCAAACTTTATAGAAAGCGCTTAAACAATATATAAGACTTGTACCGGGCGTCGGAACCAAAATACGAGCCCGATACCACAGTCTTTTAATCAATTTTCATTTCCATTTTCCTTAATAATTTCTGAAAAACAATTTCACAGAAAAATTCATTTCTTGCGCTCTAGACCTCGGAATTCGACTCCGGGCACATGCCCGAGTCCCATATTTTTCTACGGACCTTCCGGGACTGCCCAATCTCGAGTCTGGGTCCGTTTACCAAAAATGTTGACCGAAGTCAACCTTAAACATATTAATATCAAAATTCTACAATTTTTTTTTCACAGAATTCACATATTTCAACATAAAAAGCTTTCTGGCTACGCGCCCGGACTGCGCATGCAAATCGAGGCCAGTAAAAATGAGGTTTTCAAGGCCTCGGAAGCATAGAATGAATGAGGAAATAGGTGATGACCCTTTGGGTCGTCACATCCTCCACCTCTAAAACAACCGTTCATCCTCGAACAGACAAAAGAAAGAAGTACCTGAGTCAGGAAATAGATGTGGATAACGGCTCCGCATGTCCGACTCGGACTCCTAGGTTGAGGCCTCAGGGGGCTGACCTCTCCACTGAACACGAACAGAAGGAAAACTCTTCGACCTTAGCTGTCAAACCTGCCGGCCTAGAATAGCTACCGGCTCCTCCTCATATGACAGATCCTTGTCCAACTGGACCGTGCTGAAGTCTAATACAGGGGTAGGATCGACGTGATACCTCCGAAGCATAGACACATGAATAACTGGGTGCACGACTGATAAGCTAGGTGGCAATGCAAGCCTATAAGCTACCTCTCCTACTCAATCAAGAATCTCAAACGGACCAATGTACCTAGGGCTAAGCTTGCCCTTCTTTTCGAATCTCATCACGCCCTTCACAGGCGACACCCGGAGCAATACTCGCTCTCCGATCATGAAAGCTACATCTCGGACCTTACGGTCTGCATAAGTCTTCTGCCTAGACTGAGCTGAACGAAGCCTCTCCTGAATAATCTTGGCCTTATCTAAGGCCTCCTGAACTAAGTCTGTACCCAATAACCGAGCCTCTCCCGGCTCGAACCATCTGACTGGAGACCGACACCGCCTACCATACAACGCCTCATATGGAGCCATCTGAATGCTGGACTGGTAACTGTTATTGTAGGCGAACTCTGCTAAAGGAAAAAACTGGTCCCACGAGCCTCCAAAATCAATGACACAAGCCCGGAGCATATCCTCCAAAATCTGAATAGTCCGCTCGGACTGACCGTCTGTCTGAGGATGGAACACTATGTTCAACTGAACCTGGGTACCTAACTCTTGCTGAACCGCTCTCCAGAAGCGCGAGGTAAACTGCGTACCCCGATCCGAAATGATAGATACTGGCACACCATGAAGGCGAACAATCTCCCGGATATAAATCTCAACTAACCTCTCGGATGAATAGGAGACTGCTATTGGAATAAAATGCGCTGACTTGGTCAGCCTATCAACAATGGCCCAAATAGCATCAAACTTCTTCCGAGTCAATGGAAGTCCAGTAATGAAATCCATGGTAATCCTCTCCCACTTCCACTCGGGAAGCTCAATCCTCTAAGACAAACCACCAGGCCTCTGATGCTCATACTTGACCTGCTGACAGTTTAAACACCGAGCCACATACGCAACAATATCCTTCTTCATCCTACGCCACCAACAATGTTGCCGCAAGTCCTGATACATCTTCGCGGCGCCCGGGTGAATAGAATACCGAGAACTGCGGGCCTCCGCTAAGATCAACTCTCGAATCCCATCAACATTGGGCACACAAACTCGACCCTGCAATCTCAAAACACCATCATCATCTAAAGTAACCTTCGTGGCACCTCCACGCTGCACCGTGTATCTCAGGGCACACAAATGGGGATCATCAAACTGCCGATCACGGATACGCTCCAATAGAGAAGAGCGAGCGACCGTGCAAGCCAACACTCTGCTAGGCTCAGAAATATCTAATCTCACCAATAGATTGGCCAATGCCTGAATATCTAAAGCAAGCGGTCTCTGGTTGACCGGGACATAAGCAAGACTACCCATGCTGGCCGACTTCCTACTCAATGCATCGGCCACCACATTGTCCTTACCCTGGTGATATAAGATAGTAACATCAAAAATCTTTCAACAACTCTAGCCATCTCCTCTGCCTCACATTCAACTCCTTCTGCTTGAACAGATATTGCAGGCTCTTGTGATCCGTGTACACCTCACATGTCACACCATATAGATAATGCCTCCAAATCTTCAAAGCATGAACAACCGCTGCCAACTCTAGATCATGAACCGCATAGTTTTTCTCGTGGATCTTCAACTGTCTCGAAGCATAAGCAATAACCTTGCCATCCTGCATCAATACTGCTCCAAGCCCAATACGGGAAGCATCACAATAGACTGTCTAAGGCCCTGAACCCGTGGGCAAAACCAACACCGGTGCCGTGGTCAGAGCTGTCTTTAGCTTCTGAAAGCTCACCTCACACTCATCTGACCACCTGAACTGGGCACCCTTCTGGATCAATCTGGTCATCGGGGCTGCAATAGAAGAAAATCCCTCCATGAACTGACGGTAATAACCTGCTAACCCCAAGAAACTCCGAATCTCGGTCGCTGAAGCTGGCCGAGGCCAATTCTTAACTGCCTCAATCTTCTTTGGGTCCACCTGAATACCCTCTGCTGATACAATATGACCCAGAAATGCAACCGAACTCAACCAGAACTCGCACTTCGAAAACTTAGCATATAATTGACTATCTTTCAGAGTCTGAAGAACCACTCTGAGGTGCTGCTCGTGCTCTTCTTGGCTGCGAGAGTACACCAAGATGTCATCAATGAAGACTACCACGAATAAGTCTAGATATGGCCTGAACACTCGGTTCATCAACTCCATAAACGCTGCTGGGGCATTGGTCAATCTAAATGACAAGACTAAAAACTCATAGTGCCCATACCGAGTGCGGAACGCCGTCTTAGGGACATCAGACGCCCTAATCTTCAGCTGATGATAGCCAGATCTCAAGTCTATCTTTGAAAACACCTTTTCTCCCTGAAGCTGGTCAAACAAGTCATCAATTCTCAGCAATGGATACTTGTTCTTTATCGTCACCTTGTTCAACTGTCGGTAATCAATACACATCCGCATCGAACCATCCTTCTTCTTCACAAATAACACCGGCGCACCCCAAGGAGAAACACTAGGCCTGATAAAACCCTTCTCTAGTAGTTCCTGCAACTGGTCCTTTAACTCCTTCAACTCTGGCGGGGCCATGCGATACGGCGGAATAGAAATAGGCTGCGTGCCCGGAGCCAGATCAATACAGAAATCAATATCTCTGTCGGGCGGCATGCCCGGCAGGTCTGAAGGGAAAACATCAGGGAACTCTCGAACAAAAGGAATAGAGTCAATAGAAGGAACCTCTACGCTGGAGTCGCGAACATACGCAGATAAGCTAAACACCCCTTCTCGACCATGCATCGAGCCTTGACATATGTAATAACACTGCGAGTGGCATGACCCGAAGTCCCTTTCCACTCTAGTCGGGGCAATTCTGGCAAAGCCAAGGTCACGGTCTTGGCGGGACAATCCAAGATAGCATGATACGGGGACGAACCAGTCCAATCCCCAACTACAATGTCGAAGTCAACCATGACCAACAACAACAAATCTACCCGAGTCTCGAGACCTCCAATCACCCTAATCCACGAACGATGGGCTCGGTCGACCATAATAGAATCACCCACCGGTGCAGACACATAAACAGGAACACTCAATGAACCATTAGGCATGACCAATACGCGCAAATAAAACCGAAGCTTCTCTACCACAAGCCAGAATAGTACCTGCACCTCCACCTCTAATACCTTTACCTCCACTTCTCGCATCTCTACCTCTACCTCTAATACCTTTACCTCCACCTCTCGCATCTCTACATCCACCTCTAATACCTTTATCTCCACAAAGCCTCCGAAGACGTAGTTGATCTATCACTGGTCTGTGTTGCAGCTCAGCTGAAGAAGCGTACATGACCTCGCCATTCGCGAAAGAACGGAGTAGAAATTCAATCAGCATTTAGAAACCAAACCGCACGACGAGAAAGAACAAATGAGAGATTTTTCCTAACACAATAGCCACTGGGGAACAAGTACAGACGTCTCCGTACCGACCCCCCAGACTCTACGAAGTTTGTCCGTGAGTTGTGACACCTATGTAACCTAGTGCTCTGATACCAACTTGTCACGACCCGGATTTCCCACCATCAGACGTGGTACTCTCGGCCTCTGTCTTTTTTTTGCAGCTAACACAGCAAGAAGAAGTTAGCCTTAAAAATTAAAAAGAAAGAAGAATGCACTACAGGAAATTACCTGCTCCATCAAATAGCTCTCATAGTTCGAGCTCCGATGCGCCTCATATCGCCAATGCTGCACCACAACTTCTTTCTCCTTGCAAAGAAGCCTAAGGGATTCCCCCTCATCCCGAACCCTCTGGAACTTGGCCTTTTGATGAAGCAGCTCGTACTTGAGCCTATCACAGGCCTGCGCAGAAAAGATTCAATGAGGGGAGGAAGATGCGGGGTATGAGAGAATTATGCACGAACTCACCGCAAAGTGAAGATGGCAAGTCTTCTCCAAATCAGAACACACTCCTGATAATACCGCTCCCACAACCCCGGAAGAACCTGCTCCGGACATAACATTCTCATTCGAGGGAGCCGCTTGCCGAGAAACAGGTACCCTGGGGACAACTAACTTGGGTGATGCCCCGTCCTAGAAAATACGAGCCCGGCCAGCGCCGCTAGAAGCTCCTTCGCATGGTGGGTCTCGGACCCTCTTGCTGCTGCCGTCTCTCGGCTCGGAAGCTGACGATTCCATCTCTTCTTCGGGAAAATGCTGCCTCACCCCGAGGAACCGCCCGATATCTGCAAAAACAACACGTCCAGCGTAGATGAGATGGGAAAATACTGCCTCAGGAACATATCGACAAAGAAGCAACATAAGCACATACCTTGATGATCCACTCCCCACCTGATGCGAGACATAGCTCGCCACCTACGTTCATCGCAAAACGAATGGGTCACCAGCCTTCGAACCCAGCCGGGCAAATCTTGAACTTGGCCCGGCGCCCATGAAGTTGCTGCAACAAAGGGAATAATACTGATTACTTGGCCGATTTTCGCTATGAACAAAAACTGAAGGAACGACAAAAGCGCCTCACTTACGCGCGTAGTTCCACCCTTCAGGGAATGACAGGAAATACACAGGGAAGACATCGGTCGTCCTGACTCGGACAAACCAACTGGCCCACCCTCGATCTCCCCCTTCATCATCGTCAACAACGAAGTGCATGGGCGAGCGATCCCTCAAGGTTAGCAGACCTTGATGGTGGAAAGGCTGATACATCCTGATGAGATGGTCAAGCATGAACTCAAGTCCGTCCTTCTCTGCAAAAAATCTCATCATCAGCACCGTCCGCCAAAGCGACGGATGAATTAATACTTCAAGCAAAAGTCGAGCACGACTTTATCAAGAGGGCCAAATACAAAAAGGTATAAGTACACGTTCAAAAACCCATCAGCAGAGTCCGCGATGCCTTCGCGAGGGGAAAGCACCCACAGTGTCATCCTCTCGCTCCACCCATAGTATTGCCTCACCATTTCCAGGTGTTCCTCTCTCATTAAGGACGCCGTCTCCAGGTTTAGAGTACCTCAAGGGTGAGGTGAAGTGGTCCTTTGCCTTAACGGGTTTGAAGTGGTCACCATAACTGAAGCAGAGCTAACAAAATAAAGCAAAGAAGCACAGACGCTTTTCGCACTTTAGAAGATAGGGAGCCCTATGCCGAAATGGAAGAACAGCTACCCAAAAATAGTGAAGTCTCACAAAAAGGCCGAAGCCACCCCTCTTATATACAAAAAGCAGCGGCGAAGTCACCTACCAGATGTAAGCTCCACGAAGCCAATGGCCTCGATACGGGTCGGCGGGTCAATACCCGACCCAGGAAACATCCTCCAACGGATGACCAAGCTCGAGGATCCACGCGAATCATCTCCATGCTCCAGGTAGTGTCGCACATTTGGAGCTTTCGTCCACCAAGAAGCAGGATTGTGATAAGCTCCAGGGTGCCGATGCCAAACGCAAGGCGTGCACCCGGGATCATAATTCCCTCCCCGAAGGAGCAAACCCGAAGAAGCTCCGATCTCCAAAGCTCTACGAAGCCCCAAAAGAGCGCCCCCCGCATAGGCAAACTCCTCAAACGGAAGCCAACCTTACACTCTCTGAAAGAGTTATCCACATCAAAATCAACAGGGCCCACCGAGGTGCCTCGGGATGACCTTCATCCGGGGTATCGTTCCCGAAGGCCCCAAATTTTGATACAAGATCTCCAAACGAACCAGCGAGCCCCGACAGCTCGAGCCTATCCGGTCGGTCCCTCGCCAAACCCAAGTGCAACAAAAAAGAAAGCAGGAAAAAGCCTTGCCAATCAGTTGGGGACCAAAACAAGCTATCACACCAAGCTACTACGGCCCACTAGAAATAGAAGGCATTTAAAAATCCCGAAGGGCGTGAAAGCAAACAAGCGCCAAAGGAGAAGCAGAGATCTATCTCATGTGGCCCGAAAGGACCATCTATGCCCAGATCAATAAGGTCTCCAGGGTACCCGAAGACGACCTACATCCGGAGCAGTGCCCACGGAATCCCCGGAACCCAACGCGCGATCTTCGGATAACTCGGGAGACTCTTACAAGCACCAACTCGTCAGACCGACCCAAAGTTATCCCGAAGGACGATAGTGGGACGAAAAAAGCCCATGTCAATCGGCGAGAAATCAAAGTAAACACTCACGTCCAAGATTAATATCAGCAATCAACAGAACAAAGGAATGCATTTGAAGAGCCTCGAAGGGCATGAAAGCATAAGGAAATAGAACAAACTAGAAAGCAGAGGTCAACAAATTTCATTTCTCATTTATAAGTTTTTCAAGTACAAAAGCCCCCAAAGGGTCACAACGTTCTATTACGAAGCCCCGAAGGGTAGCTATATACAAGGTACAAAGGCTTACAAGAATCTACGCCTAAATCTGAGGAGCGGAAGGATGTACATGTGATGAAACCTAGGCGCCCGGTCCACCCTCGAGAGTGACTCCTTCGACCTCCATCCCCCCATAGGTTCCCAGTTCGACCCCTAAGAGATGTCCGTCGGGAATGATGCAGGGAAGGAAAAAAAGGGGGTGCGGAGGAGGCAGAGAAAAGAGACATGGCCCGCCAAAGCCAAAGCTTGAAGATTCGGCGGGCCCCCATCTCAATAGCCGGCGGTGCCACTTTATCGTTTGGGAAGGAAGAGCCCTAGGAATTAAGTGCCACACCAGGCCCGGGTAGAAGACTGAGCAGCGGTGGCATAATCCGAACAACCGTCTAAGCAAAGGTGAAACCAACTCTCCATCCATTGCCATCTCGAGCCGACGGTAGCAGCAGCGGCCAACGTACATGTTTACGTTCGATGAAGGTAGACCCCGACAGAAGGCTTCGACGCCGCCCGGAAGGTCCCATCCAAATAGCCTCATGATAGAAAGCACCCATCATGATAATCAAAGAAAAAGAAGATGATGGGAAGGAAGAAGCAAAACGTATTAGCAGAAGTGTTGAGACGAAAATATGCAATACCACAAAACGCCCTCATTTATAGGGAGGAAACGACACGGTTATCGATGCTCTGAAAGATTGACCGACGGGTGTAATTACTACGTCCTTGAAAAACTGAACCAACAGCATCACTTTTGCCTCGAGGAGCGAAAATGACAGGACGTCGAGCAGAGATTTGTGAGACATGCCAAAGGTTACGAAGGATTGCACCGCGATCTGAATAGCCATTATAGCATCGCCAAAGGGAGCTCGAGGAGTCGAGTGTTGGAATCGTTTCCCATCACTTTGTCATGAGAAACGCGGAGACTATCTGTACGCGGTAAAAATTAGAAGACTTGATTTTTGCTATCAAGACAATTTTGGAAGCCCTCCTCGAGACCCCGAGGATGGGAGGCCAGATCGACTTCTCGGCCTCAGGGCTCGTTAAGGTCCGAATCATAGAAAGCAGGGCCTGCGGTCAGGGTGAGAGGAGATGCTTCCGAAGCACATGGCTACACCTAACAGTGTCGGTCTATCTGTAGCCTACTGAGATGACGTGCGATAGGCCGTCCCATCTTTCCACTCTTGTAAATAATATATGCATATTTTACCGAGTCCCATCGCCTATATAAGGGGGACTCACCCCACCTTGTAAGGGACTGATGTTGCTCCACTTCTCCAATAAGCAATAATATCTCTCACTCTCTTTCTTCTAAGTTAATTGTGTTCTTCGACCCCGAGGTCGCCCTAGCATTTTATTGTTCTTCATTTGTTCTTCGTCATTTAGCGCAAGATTGATGGTATATAGCTTTGTATACACATACTTATCTGTTATCCCCTTCCTGACTATCCTCGATAAGATTATCTCCGATAGGCCCGAGGTAGGCTCGAGGCCTGGCCCCGAGGTATCTACTGGCTTGCTCTAAGCCCGGGAACGCCCCCTTACTGGTTTGATTGTTATTTTGGCTAGCTTGATCTTTACCGTCTTACTCCATATTTAACACTAATCACCCTTCCAAACTAGCTCGAGAATAGATCACGTATTTTTAGAATCCCATTTATAAATTTAATTGTTGTTACCATTTTCACGGTAAACAATGGATGAAGATGATGCGGAAAAGACAGCCTTCACCACACCCTGGGGAACCTATTGTTACAGAGTCATGCCTTTTGGTTTGAAGAACGCCGAGGCAACTTACATGAGAGCTATGACTACTATCTTTAACGATATGATGCACCGGGAAATTGAGGAGTATGTGGACGATGTGATCATTAAATCCAGAACGCAGGACGACCATGTTCGGGATCCGAGAAAGTTCTTTCAGTGTCTACGTAAGTATGACCTGAATTTAAATCCAGCTAATTGTGCATTTGGAGTTCCGTCTGGGAAACTTTTGGGGTTTATAGTTAGTCAGAGGGGCATCGAGCTAGATCCAACAAAGATAAAGTCTATTCGGGATTCGCCTCCTCCGAGAACCAAGAAAGAGGATATGAGTCTGTTGGGAAGGTTGAATTACATCAGCCGGTTCATTGCTCAGTTGACTTCCACATGTGAGCCCATATTTAAGCTATTGAAGAAATATGCGGCGATTAGATGGACAGATGAGTGTCAGGAAGCTTTCGAAGAAATGAAAGAATATCTGTCGAATCCCCAAGTCTTGGTCCCACCCGAACCTGGAAGGCCTTTGTTTTTGTATTTGACAGTCTTGGAGAATTCATTCGGATGTGTCCTCGGGCAACATGAAGTGACCGGGAAGAAAGAACAGGCAATATACTATTTGAGCAAGAAGTTCACTAGTTATGAAGCCAAATACACTTTGTTGGAAAGGACTTGATGCGCCCTAACTTGGGTCGCTCAGAAGCTTAGGCAATTCTTGTTGGCCTACACCACCTACCTCATAACCAGATTAGATCCTTTGAAATACATATTCCAAAAGCCGATGCCCATAGGAAGGTTAGCAAAATGGCAAATCCTGCTCACCGAGTTCGACATAGTCTATGTCACCCGCACGGTAATGAAAACTCAAGCTTTAGCGGATCACCAAGCTGAAAATCCTGTTGATGATGAATATCAGCCTTTGAATTCTTACTTTCCGGATGAGAAGGTAAATTCAGTTGAGGTAATCTCAAAAGACACCAACACTTGGAAAATGTTCTTCGATGGAGCTGTGAATGCAAAAGGTGTTGGGGTTGGGGCAATTTTGATCTCACCCACCGGTCAACACTATCCAGCCACAACCCGACTTTGGTTTTTCTGCACGAATAACACTGCCGAGTATGAAACCTGCATTATGGGCATGAACATGGTAATCGACCTGGATGTGGAAGTTGCTAATCATGGGAGATTCTGATTTGATTATCCGACAAGCTCAAGGTGAATGGGAAACCCGAGACATCAAGCTTACTCCATACAGGCAACATTTGGAAGATCATAGCAAGTGGTTCAAATCCGTCGAGTTCAGGTACATTCCTCAGTTTCATAATGAGTTAGCCGAGGCGCTAGCTACTTTGGCCTTGATGTTGCAATATCCAGGCAATGTCCACATTGACCCGTTGGAAATCCAAATCCGAGACAGGCATGGTTATTGCAATACGGTTGAGGTGGAACCAAATGTTCAGCCATGGTATCATGATATCAAAAGATTTTTTAAAACAATGGAATATCCTGAGCAAACCAGTGGAGACCAAAAGAGAAACATTAGAAGGCTTGCCAGGGGCTTCTTCTTGAGCAGAGAAGTCTTGTACAAAAGGACTCCAGATCTGAACCATTTAAGATCTGTGGATGCCCAAGAGGCCGGAAGAATCGTGAATGAAGTTCACGTAGGTGTGTGTGGACCCCATATGAATGGATACGTCCTTGCAAAGAAAATACTTCGAGCAAGTTATTATTGGATGGCTATGTAAAAGGATTGCTTCAATTTTGTCCGAAAATGTCATCAGTGTCAGGTGCACGGTGACCTGATTGATGCACCACCTTCAGAACTGCATCCTATGTCAGCACCGTGGCTGTGCGTTGCTTGGGTTATGGATGTCATTGGGCCAATCGAGCCAAAAGCTTCAAATGGGCATAGATTCATATTGGTTGCCATTGACTACTTCACAAAATGGGTTGAAGCAGTCACTCTCAAAGCCATCACTAAGAAAGAAGTGGTAGACTTCGTGCACTCCAACATCATCTGCGGTTTTGGTATTCCTAAAACTATTATTACGAACAATGCTGCAAATTTGAACAGACATTTGATGAGTGAAGTATGTGAACAATTTAAGATCGCGCATCAGAATTCTACCCTTATCGGCCCAAAGCTAATGGTGCTGTTGAAGCAGCAAACAAGAACATCAAGAAGATTCTTAGAAAAATGATTCAAAGCTCTAGACAATGGCATGAAAAGTTGCCGTTTGCATTATTGGGATATCGCACAACTATGTGCACATCAGTTGGAGCAATGCCCTATCTATTGGTTTATGGCACTGAAGCTGTAATACCCGCAGAAGTTGAAATTCCATCTCTCTGAATCATCGTTGAAGCTGAGATTGAGGAGAATAAGTGGGTCAAGACCCGTCTAGAACAGTTAACCCTGATTGATGAAAAGCGGATGGCTGCAGTTTGCCATGGGTAGTTTTATTAACAAAGAATGGCCCGTGTCTAGAACAAGAAAGTGCGACCTAGGAACTTTGAAGTGGGGCAACTCGTTTTGAGACGTATTCTCCCGCATCACAAGGAAGCAAAAGGAAAGTTCGCTCCAAACTGGAAAGACCCATACATTATAAAAAAATTATTGCCGAAAGGGGCATTGTACTTGGAGACATTGAAGGAAATGACCCTGAAAAAGCTGTCAATGAAGATGCGGTCAAAAGGTATTACGCTTATCCCTTCTGTGGTACCGATATTATCCGATTGGGATGACGAAGGCGTTTATTCTTGCTCCCCACAAACAATTCAACCCTTTGCTAATCTTTTGAGTTGGTTACCTTTCATAGATTACTCTCTTTGGAACCCGAAAACTTTTGTAAACCAAAAAAAAAAGAGAAAATCATAAACGAAGCTTCCCTGAACTACATTCGACTTGATTCCGAAAGGATACGTAGGCAGCCTCTCTGGGGTTCAGTCACACCAACACAAAAATCCACAATTCTCCAAAAGTTGAACCTGGGGCAAAATTTATAATGGTTCGGCGACGGTTCATCCGAAAGATTCCAAAGTTATAATTCAATCCAAACTCTTTTACCCTAAATCCTGTTCAAAGTCCTTCTGATCAATCGGTAAAGATGTTCAAAATGGAAGGATGTTGGTTAGTTGAATTTGATACAATGGAATGAGAGAAATAAAATGAGAGAGTCTTATTGGTGAAAACACACACGGGCACCGTTAGGCGATGGTGAGCAGAGAAATGGAAAATGAGAGAGTCTTGTTAATGAAAACTCGCAAAGAGCACTATAAGGCGACGGTAAGAAGAGAAATGAGAGAGGTCAGTTGGCGAAAACCCGCAAAGGGCACCATTGATCGAAAAGAAGGAATTCCTTACAACCATCGACGCTGATAGAGTCTTGGTAAGGTTTCTCGATTTTGAGGTACGAGTTATGATAGGTTTATGAGAGATTGGATGGTTGGGCAGATCGGGTATCCAGTCCAAGAAGCACGTCATGTCTATTGAAGTCTGCATGTACTCCAGATAAGTCCTTATTTTCTTCCCCCCGAAAAGGATACTTCTCCTTAAATTCATTATCCTATCCTTTGTTTACTTTTCTTTGAATCCCTTTCGGTTTAATCCTCCTCCGAATCTAATACAAAGAAAAGATTGCAAGATTGGTTTTACAGGATTCTGCTTAACAAATGCTAAATTCAAGGAAAAGCACCCAGCCTCACCAGGTGCACCAAGTCGATCTCGACTAGCTATGATGGCTGATGCTCCAGAGTCAAAATTATTGAAAAGGAAAGAAATCGAAAGTCAAGTGCCCATAAAGGTAAAATAAGATGAAAAGGCCAAAGCCCCACACGGGTTAACAATCATGCAAAATTTTGGAAAGTCAAGATCCCTGGGTTTAGAAGAGAGATCGATCTCCAGAAAGCCAGCGAGCAATAGAGGTTTTCAACGAAAGAGTTGGGCCGAGATCAAGTGACCAAAACAATCAAGGCCACAAAACCAACCACCGTTTCAAACTAACAATTGTTCTTTGTTTGAAAACATGAAACATGTGCAATCCAAAGCAACCTTGCAAGAAGCAGGTGCAACCAAAAGAAACTGTGCAAGCGCTAGAAACAGTTTTGCAGCAATAATCAATCCAAAAGGGAAGTCTCCTCCAAATTCTTTCCTGCATATTTACTCATTTTTATTAAATAAATAAATTAAAAAAAAAAAGATGAGAAGAAAAGTTCAAAATAATGGTAGCCTAGGGTCCTCAATCTCTAGCTACGTTTTTCCAACATAGGGCCCCATCCCCTAGTCGCTTCCAGCATAACCTGGTAGTTTTTTCCGTTATAGGGTTCCACTCCCTATTTCCTCCCCGACATAACCCGAGGACCTTTTTTTTCTTTTTTCTTTTCTTTTTCCGGCATAACCCGATGACATTCCCGGCATAACCTGTGGATCTCCCCAGCATAACCCAAGGACGTTTTTTCTTTTCCGGCATAACCCGATGACTTTCCCGGCGTAACCCATTGGACCTCCCCGGCATAACCCGAGGACCTTTTTTCTTTTCCGGCATAACCCGCTGACTTTCCCGGAATAACCTGTGGACCTCCCCGGCATAACCCGAGGATCTTTTTTCTTTTTTTTCCGGCATAACCCGATTACTTTCCCTGCATAACCCGTGGACTTTTCCGGCATAACTCGAGGACCTTTTTTCTTTTCCGGCATAACCCGATGACCTTCCAAGTCATAACCCGAGGACCTTTTTCCTTTTTCGGCATAAGCCGATTACTTTTCTGACATAACCCGTGGACCACCCGGCATAACCCGAGGACCTTTTTTTTCCGGCATAACCCGATGACTTTCCCGGCATAACCCGTGGACCTCCCCGGCATAACCCGAGGACCTTTTTCCCTTTTCTGGCATAACCCGATGACCTTCTCAGCAAAACCCGTGGACCTCCCCGGCATAACCCGAGGAGCTTATTTCTTTTCCGGCATAACCCGATGACCTTCCACGGCATAACTCGAGGACCTTTCCGGCATAACCCGGTCATTTTTCCGGCATAACCTGGTAATCTTTCCAACTTAGGGCCCCCGACCCCTAGTTTATTTTATTATATATATAGGGCTCCACTCCCCAATCTCTTTTTTCCCAAGGATACACAATCCTGATTTTTTCGCTTTCAATAGTTTAGATTTTGTTACAATAACTCACGAAATTTTCTAGTGTAAACTGGGGAAGAAAAATTTCGTTCGTTTGTTTGCTTTGGGGCCTGAATAGGTTTTACCGTGAGGCACATGGTTTGAGTTGACCAAAAGAAGAAGTCTCAACCCAAATAAAAGAAAAGAAGTTGAACTCTACGTGTAGAAGCGGAGAAAAGATGCAGACTGCTCAAGATATGATGGAAGTCACAAGTTTTGCATGTCCCGCCCTTATCTGAAAAGCTGAAGAAGATTGAACCAGCGGTTGCAGCTAACGAGCATCAAGATTCAGATCGGAGTCTGCAGGAAGAACTATCCAACACTCAAGATCGAGCTTTAGAAGGTTTATAGATAGGAATCTTGTAACTCGTAGTTGATAGGCTTAGCTAGTTTAGCTGTTCATCCTTTATTTCGGTGTAATAAGGAGCTTAGCAAGAAGAAACAGCAGCAATAGCAGTGAAATCACGATTTCCCGATAGTCCCAGCTACCAAAAACTTCCACAACTACACTAACCCGATTCCTTTATAGCCAAGGATATGTAGGCAACCTCCGAAGCAAGGTTCAGTCAGACCTTTTCAAAAGATGCTTCCCATGGAGTTTCAAACGGGCAAAAATCACTCGTAATTGCTCATTTCATCTTTGCCCGAAAACCCTTCGTGTTTCCGAGCAAAGAGGGGCAGCTGTGAGCATGTGATTTTTGCCCTATATGAATTGCTCCTATAAAACCCAAGAAAATAGAGTTTTTCCAATTATTTGCCATTTTATAGGATTTTTGCAGGATTTTATTAATTGTTTGTATTTTTGTGCACATTTAATTTTCATTAAAATCATGAAAAATGTCAAAAGTACCATGCATTGCATTTAGGTTTTGTTTTTACACTTTTAAGATTAATTACTTAATTATTTGTTTTATTGATAATGAAAATCACAAAAATGGCTCATTTTACATTTTTTAACTTTTAATTCTTAGGTTATTGATTTTTCTCTTTTAATTTAGGATCAAGTAATTTTTTATATTTATTATAATTATTAGTTAGCTTCACCATTTAGATTAATTTTGGAATTTAATTTAGGATTTTTAATAAAAGAAAAAGAAAAAGGAAAAGAAAAGAAAAAGGAAATAAAGGGATAATTGAACAAAGGGCTTTAAATGGGATTTGGGCTGATTTTATGCCCAAACCCGGTCCCAATTCAACCAGATCCAAGCCCAAAGTCGACTTACCTGGTCAGCCCTCCACTAACCCAAAACGACGTCGTTTCATGGTCTTTCAATCACAGCCGTTAGATTCTTTTGATCCAACGGCTCGGAACTAGGTGTTTGTTTAATATATAATTGTCCTAAACAGACCCCCCCCCCCCACCCCCCCAAAGCCCCTCACTCTCCGTCTCTCTCACCTCTCTCACCCCTCTCTCTCACCTCCGCCCTAAACCGCCACCAGAAATCGCATACGGCGGCGGTCGACCTCCAATAACATCCAAAACTTCACCAAACAACCACCACCTCCCCCTGACCTCATATCTCCACTCCATTTCACCATAAAACCACCCAAATCCCTTGAATTTCAAATATGAGAAAGCTCCAAAACCCTAATTTTGCCATTTTTGTTCCGCCGGCGTTTCTTCAGAGTTTTGACCCAAAACATACATTGGTCGATCGTACTTAACAAGATAGACCGATTGATGTTGATTTTGGTTCATTTCCAAAAACCCGCCGGATTGTGGTCCATCGGCAGTGACCGGCCGGCCAAGTGCCAAAGCCCAATGGCTCGTTTGTTGCATCTCAATTATTCGCCCATTTCCGTCCAAAATTAGTATGCCTTCTTTTCCCATTTATTTGTTTCTTAATGTCTTTTACTTTTTTTTTGAATCCTTAGTTTTTTTTAGCTATTAATTTTGTTAGTTCAATTAAAATAAGTTTATTTAAGTTAATTGCATGATAGTTAGTCTAATTATAACGAACCATTTTTTTTAATTAGTTCATTAATCTAGTTAGGTCTAAGTAGTAGCTCATTTCTGCTTTCATTCTTGATTTTTAATTTGGATTATTGATTGTTTAATTTTTGAATGTCGTTTGAGAATTGAAGGGGTTTGAAAAGGAAATATTGAAAACTTTAGAGGGTAAATTAGAAACCAGTTTAGGGATTGGTTCTAGGAGGTTCTAATAGGGGCAAATGAGTAAATTGAACAAGCTTAATTTAGGTCTGAATTGTTTGAAGCTGAAATATTTAGCAAATGTAAGGGTAAAATTGCTTTTGCATAAGGTAAAAAATCAGAAGGTTCTAGAATTTTGGACAAATATCCCCATTTTAGCAAAAGATGCTGAAATTGGGTGGGAAAAAGGACATACAACTGTCAAAGATGTTGTAGTATCCTGAAAATTCAGAATATAAGTTAGAATATATTTTTTGATGCCATCTTTGTACACTATATAAAAGGAAAGCATTCCCTCATTCACACATAGACATTCATCATCATTTTCTGCACAAAAGGCTCTGAAAAACAATCAGATTTCAAAAAACCCTAGAAAACACACTGAAAAGACTATTCTATTACTCTGGAAAAAACACAAAAATACTGGAAAAAAATACTGAAATCATGAGTGCAAAAACATTCTAAAACTGATCTTCCTGTGGCTGTGCTTTCTTTATGGGAAAACTACTTTTCTTGCTGATTTTTGGTACTCAAGCTATCATTTTCTGGGTTTCCTTACTGTTGGTTCTGCTGCTTGTTGTTGCTGTTATTAAACTTACTAAAGTTTCATTTTCTGACCTTTATTTGGTCATTTCTCTGTTGTATTTTTCAATTTAAAGGTATGTAACAATGTCCACCTTAAATAGAATTAATTTTGAGTTCAAATTTATGTTAAAACTTGTTTTGGTTGGCTGAACTTTGATGTTAGTTTAAAAACCATGAATATGTGAACTTAGGGTTGATTAATGTCAATAAACCATGTGTTAGTATTATCTTAAATGGCTATTAAATTTTGTCATGAAATCTGAAATATTGTGCTGTATATGTGCTCAATTTGCCAATGTTTGCTTGCTGAATCAGTGTGTCTATATACTTATTAAGCTATGTTCGAAATTCACTTTTTAATAATAGCACTAAAGGAAATGAATCTGACCCTTTAATGGTCAGATTCACTCCATAACAGCGCATAGATTCTTATTTCTTGGTCACTGAAACAATCAGTGAATTACATGAAGTGGACTCTACGGAAAAAGTCATGAGCAGTCCTAGCTTGTTCGAAGATAAAGCAGCAGTACATTAGATTGTCACTTAGGACATTTTTATGTGTTTTCAAAGAAATCTATATGTTGTAGCCGAATAGTAATGCAAAAGTCTACCAATTGCTATAAACTTACTATATTCATTGTATTAAGATTTATTGTAATAAGTTGGACTGGACTTTATAAAATTTGTATTCAGCTTTATCCTTCCCATTACTTCACTAAAAATGTTCAGATTTCTGGAGTGTTGGATATGTTTTGATGGTCAGTATTTTAGTGGTGAATTTCACATGTAAATGTTCAAATCAAATCAACTTTTCATGTACCGATTCGGGACTTCATGTTAATACAGCTCCAATAGTTTATTTGGCTAGATCCTAAATGTTGACTAATATATTATGCATGTTTAAAATGCGGTGTTTGGCTGCTAAGTGTATTCAATGTTAATTATTATTGATTCCAGCAATTTTAAAGTGACTGTTTATCTATGTTTAAAAAATGATTTAATAGTTTAAGATTCAGATCTGGTCTTTGTTATTATTAAATACGTGATAATAAGTTAAGGCCCACCATGTTAGGCATTTTGTTTAAGATCTATGCAAATGTTGGTATAAATAAGTTGTTGTGATTTAAACTTCAGTAGGCTTTAGTGTTTGAAGCCTGATCCTTAAAACACTTGGGCCTGCCGATGGCCCAAATCAGGATGCCTAGGCAAAATCGGACCTCTATTGTTTCAGTTCTCCTTTGTCCTATGCTTGGGCCAAATTTTGAGCCCAATTGGCACTAGCTTTTATTCCTCTTTTTTAATGACTGCTTTTAGATGTATTGGGCCTGCCACTAGCCCAGTTCTTGTTCAAATAACTAAAGGCTTGGCTCATATTTTCTTGCCTATAATTAATAGCTTGATGCTTAAGTCCAAAATAGTTGTATGTAAGAACATCCCTTTATTACTTTAATTATGCAAGTTTTTTTTTTAAATTGAGGTGTGCCATATATCTTTGAATCCTCTATGGCCCTCATATTAGTATTCAAACATAGAAATAAATAATTCATGAACACCTATTTGCTTTAGGCACGCAATTAAATTATTATAACAATGTGTACGGTTCCTGTGGCGTGGTTGTGATACCTAATTTTAAATTAGATTAAAGTAGGAGCATCTTTAGTTTGCCTTAGAGAAAAAATACAAATCTTTTCTTTTAAAAATAATTTGAGGCGTGTCATACGCAAGTAAAATCCATAACCTATGGCCCTCACCTTAATATTAACTTAGTATAGAAAAACACCTTTATAAACACCCGTAGTTTGCTTTAGGCACGTTTATAATTAAATCATCATAGCTACGGGTACGGTTGTTGACACCCAATTTTTTCCTATGTATTTATATATACTCAAAATATTCTCAAAATAGTATGTACATGCATATATAAGCATGCCCAAGAGTTTGGGTATTTTTCCCTTATTTTTTAAAGATCTTAAAATCAATTTGTTGTCTATTTTAACAGTACAAAATTCAATAATTATTCCCAAACTAGCATTTTTGGTGAATAATTTATTTCATTCTCATATTTACACTAAGATATAATTAAAGTAATTTTTGCGTATTTTTATACATTTTTTTGGTATTTTTTTAGCTAAATTGCATACAATTGCAATTATGGCCTATTTTACAATTAACAGCATTTCATAATCATAAAATCACTTTTAGTATTTTTACATTAATATTTATATGTTATTAATTAGTTCAGTACCTGTAATTTATTTTAAAATCATTTCTTACTATTTTTATAAAATAATAAAGGGAAAATTGGCTATTTAACAAACAGCCCTTATTATTTCAATTATAGCCAATTTAGCCCCATCCCCATCAGATTTTTAATTAAACCCAAATGGCCCAATAACCCGTTTAAACCAGCCCGACCCAAGCCCCCTTTGATCTGAACCGTTAATCTTTGAGATCAACGGCCTCAATTCGCCCTTCCTTAATTAAACCTAATGACTAACCCTAATTCCCTCATTTTCATTTCAGTAGCCGCCCCTGAACACCCTCCCCCTCTCAAACTCTCTCGAGTGTTCTTGAAACCCTAATCACCTTTCCCCCATTTTCGACCTCTAACTCACCAGAACCCATGGCCTCTCAGGCCATGGATGATCTATGCTCACCTCCTATCGCTCCTATGTGCTTGGTACTCGAAGGTTCGAGGCTAGACCTCAAAGGTCTCCACCCAGATCTCTGCCGACTTGAGGTTCCCGGCCATCTCCGGCCTGGCTCCGGCACATCTTAGCCTCCTGAGCCTGTTTCCAATCTCATCCGACTTAGATCGGACGTTTTCGAAGCCTTTCTCATTCTAGGGTTCATCTGAAAACCCTAACTATCAAGGTTCTTCTCTGGTTATCTCCAGATCTGTGTGTATTCATGCTTTATCTTGAGTTTTCAAGTGTTTCCCCAATTTTTCTTTTTAAAATCTTACTTTCAAAGTTGCCTCTTTTCTGGTTTAGGGCTTTTCGAAAATGCTTCAGTGTTTTCCGACTTTTCTTCTTCCTTTCTTATGTGTGTTTTATATTCTTATGTGTTTTCATATATACATGTTCTTCTACCATGTTTTCTGTATTTTGTTCTTATCTCTACTATGTTTTCACATGCTATGTTTATATGCCATGTTTTTATGCTATGTCTCACATGCTATGTTCTGCTACTTGCCTTCCACTATGACTTGATATGATTCGTCTACTGCATTTTTTAACCATGTTCATTAAGTGTTCCTACTATGACTGCTTAAGCGTATTTGCCTATACTGTCTCTTCTACTCTCATTTGTGTTTCAAATTAATTCCCTTACTCTATTTTACATTAAGCTTTCTACTGTATCTGCTTGTTTCTCTTCTTTGCATTTGGTTCAAGTCGAAAACCCTAGGATTTGGGTTTTTGTGACGAGTGTGGTCTTGTATGTTTGGACTAGGGTTCCATTCGAGCCCTGGACTCTCTCAAATTCACTTTGGATCCATATAATAAGTTTGAATCCTTTTATGTATGAACTCTTCTGATTAGCATGACAACCCTTTTATATGTGTTAAAATCTTTCTTCAAAAGGTTTTCCAATTTGTGTTCGAATCATANAAGAGTTTAGGGTATTTTTACCCTTATTTTTTAAAGTATCTTAAAATCAATTTGTTGTCTATTTTACAGTACAAAATTCAATATTATTCCCAAACTAGTCATTTTTGGTGTAATAATTTATTTCATTCTCTATATTTACACTAAGATATAATTAAAGTAATTTTTGCGTATTTTTATACATTTTTTTGGTATTTTTTTAGCTAAATTGCATACAATTGCAATTATGGCCTATTTTACAATTAACAGCATTTCATAATCATAAAATCACTTTTAGTATTTTTACATTAATATTTATATGTTATTAATTAGTTCAGTACCTGTAATTTATTTTAAAATCATTTCTTACTATTTTTATAAAATAATAAAAGGGGAAAATTGGCTATTTAACAAACAGCCCTTATTATTTCAATTATAGCCAATTTAGCCCCATCCCCATCAGATTTTTAATTAAACTCAAATGGCCCAATAACCCGTTTAAACCAGCCCGACCCAAGCCCCCTTTGATCTGAACCGTTGATCTTTGAGATCAACGACCTCAATTCGCCCTTCCTTAATTAAACCTAATGACTAACCCTAATTCCCTCATTTCATTTCAGTAGCCGCCCCTGATTACCCTCCCCCTCTCAAACTCTCTCGAGTGTTCTTGAAACCCTAATCACTTTTCCCCCATTTTCGACCTCTAACTCACCAGAACCCATGGCCTCT
>NW_017674456.1:94224-95808 GCF_001879085.1 Nicotiana attenuata
CAGGATTATCAATCAAATTTGAATCACCCGTTTTAAGATTAGCACTAATTACAGAACTCGCATCATTCTGTTAAAACTGGCAACTTTCTTAATCAGTTTGCTTCTTTATTCCTGAAACCAGTAGATGCCATGCCTATAGGCCATCACGTAGGCAAACAAGTATGTAGTTAATTAATTGCACTGGTCTTCGATAAGTTGTAGCCAGGCGAGCCTAATGCAAACTTCTTGCCTAAAAATATGTAATGAACCAGCCTGCCTAACGTTAAGCATAATTTCGACCTAATCAGTACATGTAAGACATGCTAAACTACATGATTTTCTGTGATTAAAGGAGGTTTATCTGAGCCTTAATTGTTTTGTGCTCCCATAACTGCTTTCATGTGTTTTGTTTGACGCCTTAGTATTTTAACCTTTTTAAACCTCTGAAAAGCCAAGCTTCTTCCCTTTAGGATTAGTAGTCCTAAAAGCCTCCAGGACTGATAGGTGGGACGGGTAATAGCATGCAATAAGTAAACGAGACTATTTCGCGCTTAATACCTTAACGGGGTAGGAAGGGTAGACATGGAGATGATGATCACACGATAACACTACGCGTACCATTGACTACCGGTGTTGTGTGGATGATCCATGTGATTTATAAACCTAGGAACCCTTTTCTTATACAACTTTGTTTAATATCAATAAAATCCTGTCTTTTTCACTACTCGAAACCCTCTTTAATTTTACTGCATTATGCCTTTTCTTTCAGATTTTTCTTCTTTGTTTATTCAATGTATTGATTAATTTTCCGCGTTTAGTCCCCCTTTTAAACAAATTGTAGATCATTTAGACCTTGATCCCCACATACTTGTTGTCACACCTCATTTTTTACACACCACCCTGAAAGGTAGTATATAAAGGAGTTTTTCCACTTAAAGGAAAATCGGAACGGGAATTATTATTAAAATTCAGAGTCGCCACTTGGGAGATTAATGGTGTCCCAAGTCACAGGTTGAATCCCGAACCGAGGAAATTATGACTCTGTTAACAGTCCGCGAACAAGAAATCCGAGTAAGGAATTCTATTAACCCGGGAGAAGGTGTTAGGCACTCCCGAGTTCCGTGGTTCTAGCACGGTCGCTCAACTGCTATATTTAACTGAATTCTTATTTTAGAACATGTTTTAATCTATGTGCTTTTAACTTTGAACCACTTTTATTATTATTAGTTTAAGAGAATTGCAACGTCGTGAAAACACGTCTCGAACCGCGTCACATAAATGCACCCGCGATTTTTGACACATTTCGACTTCGTTGGGATTTAGATTTGGGTCACATAAATGTGCACCCGTATTTAGGAAGATATAATTATTTAAAATAGGCGCCTAAAGTAGCTAGCGTGTTATTATCTCTGCGAGGGCCATGGAAAGTTCGCTAATGGCACGCCTCGAATTCTAAGGATTTGAACAAATAATTAAAGAGGGCCAAGCATTTGAAATTTTGTTAGGCTTGGCGCATCTCTTCTGATTTTAAAGGAAATTTCAAACTACATTGTTGAGGGCCATAACTACATTTGCTAAATGTGGCACACCTCGCTTAATTGATTC
>NW_017674457.1:0-15561 GCF_001879085.1 Nicotiana attenuata
ATTATGAAGAGGGAATCTGATGCAGAGAAGGATAAGATGGTTAAGTCTGGGAAAAGAACCATCTTAAAGGGTAGACTCCTAAGAACTTGGAGGAGGAGGGTATGATGATGTTGCTGGAAAAGTTACAACTGCAGGGTTGCAAGGACATGATCCTTCAGATGGATGGAAATCTTGCTAGAATTGAGATTGTGGAGTACATGGCAAATTATGAGATAAAAAATGGCAAAGTCACCGGTGTGGTAAAGGGGGTGATAGTGAGTTTTGATGACAAAGAGTTGGAGAGATCTTAGGTGTACCTGATGAAGGGTACAACGATTACAAGAATTTCTACCGTAGTTAGGACAGCTAAATACTCCTTCTCATATGTAGATAGACCCTTGTTTTTCAATGATAGTGCCTTGCTAAGGTAAGCTATATGTCTCCCTTCTTGCATTAACACGACTCCTATACATGTAGCACAAGCATCAATTTTCACAATAAAAGGTTTGGTAAAGTTAGCCAATGCTAATACTGGTGCTGTAGACATGACTGTCTTCAGCTGCTGAAAAGCCAACTCTGCTTTATTATTCCATTGGAATGAATTCTTCTTAAGTAAGTTGGTTAGAGGCATACTGATGACTCCATAAGATTTCACAAACCCCCTATAGTAACCAGTGAGCCCCAGAAATCCCCTAAGAACCTTGACTGATCTGGCACAAGCCAGTTAACCATAGACTCAATCTTGGTTGGGTTAGTAGCTACCCCTTTGCCAGAGATAATATGGCCAAAGTACTCCACTCTATCTTGTCCAAATGCACATTTGGATAGTTTGGAATAGACTTGCTCTTTCTTTAACACACTCAATACTCGTCTGAGATGGTCAACATGACTGTCTATTGATTAATTGTAGTCTAGTATGTCATCAATGAAAATAAGCACAAATTTCCTCAAAAAAGGTTTGAAAACATGATTCATTAAGATTTGAAAAGTAGCTGGAGCATTTGTCAACCCAAAGGGTATGACTCTAAACTCATAATGGCCCAAATGAGTCGTGATGCAGTTTTGTAGATGTCAGCATCCCATATTCTAATTTGATGATAACTAGCCCTTAAATCAATCTTTGAATATATGCAATACCCATTAGGTTCATCCATTAGATCATCAACCAAAGGAATTGGGAATTTATCCTTCATTATCATTTTATTTAACTCCCTATAATCAATACAAATCCTCTAACTCCCATATTTCTTTTTAGCTAACAGCACATGGGAAGAAAATGGGGAATGACTGGGTTGAATAGTGCCATTGTTAAGCATTTCATTTACTTGCTTTTCTATTTCATTCTCCTGAAAGTAGTTGTACCTGTATGGTTTTATGCTGACAGGAGCTGCATTTGGTTTCAAGGGAATGAAGTGATCACGATTTCTCCTTGGAGGTAGTGATTTTGGCTCAGCAAATACATCTGGTAACTCCTTCAGAACCTTTTGGATTTGGACATGTATTCCTTCTTGATCTACTGCATTAGCAATTAATGTGAACAAGTGTGCCCACAAAACCTGCCCCTTTTTAATTAAGTTTTATTAACCCCACCGGTTGTCATGCTTTGCAATTCTCCTTCCTCAGAATACCCTTTTAAGTCAACTCTTTTACCCTTCACACTCACTTGTAATCTGTACTCAATGAAGTCAAACAAGATTGGATTGTGTTTTCTCATCCAATCCACCCCAATGACCACATCACACCCTCTAATATCTAGTAGTCTTAGTTTGTGTTCAAACTCAATTCCATGAGTCTTCCATTTAAATTGAGGACATGAATGATAGATCATCAAGTGCTCTCTATTTGCAGCTGCTGCTCTCATAGGGGCATCCTCCTGAATTACACAACCTAGTTGTTGGCAGTCTTATTTGCTATAAACCTATTAGTGCTACCACTGTCAGCTAGGATGAAACATTTTCTTCCCATACACTCCCTTCAACTTAATGGTGGTAGATGTGATAGTCCCAAATAATGCATTGAGGCTGATTGCTTCATTAATCACATCTTCTTCATAATTAACTGGCATTTCCTCACTTCTCAAAAACCTTGCTCTACCTCCTGCTCCTCTTGTTCAGTAACCCCAGATAAGGTGTTAAGTTGTCTGTTTTTACAAACATGCCCAGGGAATACTTTTCTCCACATTTGTAACATTCTCCTCTTGCCTTCCTAGCCTCAAATAATTTGGTTCCTAAAATTGAGTCATTGAAATTCCCTTCCTTCTGCCCATTAGTGGGAATTCTGGCTCCTACATTAGGAGTGACTCCTTGATTCTGCCCTATTCTTCTTACACCACTCATTCTGCTCTTTCTAGCCATAGTATCAATCAGATTCTCCTTTTGTCTTGCCTTCTCCACGGCATGGTCAAGGAATATGGGTCAAGCATTTTAATGGTATGCCTGATCTCTTCCTTAAGACCTTCAATGAAAAATCCCAAGAAAAATTCCTCAGGAATAGTTGGATACTTCATCAATACCCATGCCTTTAAATCTTCAAATCTTTCCAAATACTGATTGATAGATCCTCTTTGCTCTACTCTCTTAAATTCTCCTAGCAACTTGAGGTTACTATTGTCAGATTCATTAAAACTTCCACAGATTTCTTCAACAAAATCAGGCCATCTAACAATTCCCTTACTTGGCTGATAAGAGAAGTACCAAGATTCATATCTCCCATTCAAGTGGAGGACAACTGATTCTAATTTCTGTTGTGGATCAGCTATGTGATTATAATAAAAATATCTTTCACATTTTTGCAGCCAAACCCGGGATATCCCTGTTCAAAGTAAGGAAAGTCAACCCTAGAAGCAAAAGGATTCACCTGAGGTCTTCCAGTAAATTGTTCGTGGGGCTCCACCATTCTCATTCTGATGCTCGATCCTTCCCCATGGTGAGACTAACTTGGAGCACTGCCAGAATTCCATCTTTGTTGGCGAACATCTTCTCCATCATCACATTGAACTTGCGATTGAGCTCGTCCCTTTTAGAGTCGTTGGACTCTAATTTTTTATTCGTTTCAGACATACAATTTTGCAACTGATTCTCCAATTTTCTTACACTTTCTTCAGTCGTCTTAGCCCTAGTTTCTGTGGTTTTCATGGTGCCAGAAATTGCTCTGATACCAATTTGTAATGTACTGAAAATGACAGAAATGAATTAAGGAAAAACTGTAAGAAATGAGGAATTTTATTGATCAATGGCTAATAGAATTGGTTACAAGATTGATTCTAACAAATCCTCCATATTAACATGAAAGAAGAAGAAGAAGAGAGATAAGAGTTAGAAAGGTCATTAGAGAGAGATAATTGGGAGAGAGGAATTGAGAGAAAAGTGGTTAGGAGTTGTAACAGAATTTACCAGATTTTGCATGCCATACTTCATTCTAGATTCTTCTATTTATTGATCATTGCTTGAGTGAGCTGATGAAGCTATTTACGTGGGCATCTACTCTCTCCTTTATTCTGGCCCATTCTCCTTCTTATTACTAAGGCCCAATATGATATAGCCCAGTAGTCTCTCTAATATCTACGCTAAGAGAGTCTTCAGTCACCGACACTTTCCTAATTCAACCCTAAGCTTCCTCGAACATAATAAAGCCACGAGACGAGCTCAACTATCAAACACGTCTTTCTTATTGGTGGAAATCGTAGCCTTGAACTTCAATGAACCAGAAATCGGCTATGATTTTCATCACCAACAAGAACGCGTGTCCGGAATCAGCACTAAACCATGGAGGAGACGAGGTTCTGGCACTTATAGTGGTGGTTAGGTCGTGGTGGCGGTGATTTCATAACAGAGAAGAAAAGGTGGCGGCTAGGGTTTTAGTTTTGGATTAATTCGTGGAGTTTGAGAGGGAGTTTGAGGATATAGGTTTGGGATATTGGAACGAGGAGGACGAGACAAGGAGATAAGTATAATTGTGGAGGTTATTGAGGCAACCATACAGTGGCGAAGCAAGGCGTAAGAGGTTTTTTTGGTGGTTTAGCTTGTGGATTCGGGTAGAGGAGGAAAATAGGAGAAAATTGATATAAAATTTGGGTGGTTTTGAGGTTGTCTGCTGCCGGGACGAATTTCGGTGGCCGACAGCGCCGTCGAGGGAGTGGTGGCGGCAGAGATGGAGAGATAAGAGAGAGAGATGGGGGAAGACTCTAGGGTTGTGAAACGGCAAAAATTCTGATTTTAAGAACTTATATACCGTGATTAAGGAGAGATCTCAGCCATTGGATCAAAGGGCTTGAATGGCTGAGATCCGATCTCTGATTTCATTAAATAAAACGCCGTAGTTTCGCCTTGAAGCTACGTCCTATAGGTCCACTCTTGGTAGCCACTCAATTAGACAAAGTATTACACACTTAGCCACCAAATTATTTCAATTTTAGCCCCCTTTTGCCAGATCGAAAGAGCCATAAATGTGCACAAAACAATGTTATGCTGAGAGAGAGATTGTGTACATTGGAAACATAACCTGAAAACCATCTCAAATCTCTCCCTCTCCTTCATGTTAGAATATATATCACAGCGGAAGCAATCACAGAATCTTATTCACGTGTGAATTAAACAATTAGCACATACGGAGATTATACGAATTACCTCTTGAAGCTCCAGAATTGCAAGACCTCAGCAACCTTCCACAGTCTTCTACTGTGTTACCCAAATAAAAATCGAAAATAGAGAACTTCGGGTGGGCAAAATTCAAGGAAGAAAAACGTGTGTTTTCTCTGTGTAAAAAACTACCAGCTATATACCATGTATATATAGCTGCATTTTTTAGGTCAAAATACTTTTCCAAAACCTGTTAGGTTTTCATCTTCCACTAAGGAAAGGTTTTCTTTATTTCCTATTATTCAGACACAGTAGGGACCACATAATTTAATTAATAAGGCTTCCTATTATTGAATTAATTTCGAAATTTGAAATTAATTTCTACCATAATAAATTACGAATTATTCCACTAAAAATTCGTAATTGCACTCCTTAGTTCAATTTCGAAATTCTTCCATAAAACCTTATTTAACTCCCCATGCTAAGATTCAGATACTAACCAATCAAATTAAATTACTGACAATTTAATTTATTGATTACTTCCTTTAGACTTTTACTTAACTTATTTCATGTGTCGGATACAAAATCCACCGGCCGGGTTTACACATGAAAACTTATAAGCTTTCATAAAGGAGTATCATCAATCTCAAAATAAAAAATGAGACATGGATTCTATCAACTAATTATTACTTCGCCAATGTATATCATTATTGTCCAACTTACCAGGCTTATTGACCCACGAAAGAATCTTGCCTTTTAATAAATCAAAACAATAAATGAATACACAACTAATAATAATTATATCAAGATTAAGAGTATAAGTACATTGAATGGACTAGAGAAATTATTTTATTAAGTCAGTATAAAATACCTATCTCTACTTGATCCGTTCAATACATACAAAATGTACTAGCACAAGAAGTTGGAATTAGACCATTCCCATAATCAAGATAAATTATATTTAATCTTGTGCTACAACCATTTCGATGGCTTGTCCAATTCCATCATTAGATTGTGAACATAAACTTTATGACTTATAAGAACCGATGATTTAATCTTCCGTGTATAAGCTAAACTCTATACACTAAATCATCTACTATATAAGCAATGGACACACAAACAAATACATGATCTATTTTGTAACGACCCGGCCGGTCGTTTTTGGAATTTACGCCCCGATCCCCCATTAACTGCTTCCCCCAAGTTCATTTCTGCTATTTTGGTTTGCCGGGACGTTCGGTGTTAGGATTCGGAGTGCTTTGGGACACTTAGTCCCTAAATGAGAGCTTAAGTGTTGAAAAATGGTCTGTAGTCAGAATAGTGTGAAGACGACCTCGGAATGGAAATTCGATGGTTCTGTTAGCTCGTTAGGTGATTTCAGGGTTGGGAGCGTGTTCGGAATGTATTTTGGAAGTCCATAGCTCATTTAGGCTTAAAATGCCGAAGTTTGTATATTTTGAAGTTTCGGTCCGATAGTGAGTTTTTGATCCGAGGGTCGGAATGGAATTCCGAAGGTTGCAGTAGCTCCGTCATGTCATTTGGTATGTGCGTGCAAAATTTCAGGTCATTCGGACGTGTTTTGGTTAGGTTTTTGATCGAAATCGTATTTGGAAGAAATTTGAAGTTCTTAGGCTTGAATCTTTGATTAAATCGGTTTCTGGTGTTGTTTTAGGTGTTTTAAGGATTGGTACAAGTTCGAATAAGGTATTAGGTGGTATTGGTGCTTTTGGTTGAGGTCCCGGGGGCCTCGGGATGATTTCGGGTGGTTAAGGGAGAAAATTTCTAAGTGTTGCAGCACCTGGTATTTTCTTTCTGGTATTTTTGCTTCTGCGGCCTGGGAACCGCAGAAGCGGTGTCGCAGAGGCGGCCTTGGACGTCGCAGAGGCGGCCTTGGATGTCGCAGAAGCAACTTTTGGTCACCCTCCAGGAAACCGCAGAAGCGGTAGGATTTCCGCAGAAGCGGATCCGCTTCTGCGAGATGGGAACCGCAGGAGCGGAAGCTGGGATTTTTAAAGGGAGCCGCAGAAGCGTCCAGTGTTTCGCATAGGCGGGACCGCAAAAGCGGTCCGTAGACCGCAGAAGTGGTATTCACTGTTCAGAAATAGCAATTTCGAGGGTTTAATTTCATAAGTTTGAAAAATCGATTGAGAGCTCGGGAGAAGGCGATTTTGAGTGGGTTTTGAGGAGAAAATCATTGGGTAACGTTTCTTTGATCCCTTTTTGTTATATTTCATCATTATATAGTTAAATACATCATGGGAATTCGAATTTTGGACCAAAAATTGGATAATTTGGGGTAAAACTTCATTGGCTAGACTATTGAGTTTTGAGTGGGCATTTGACCTCCAATTTGGGAGATTTTTATATGGTTAGACTCGTGAGAGTACGAGGGTTCTAAAAATGTGAAAATTATTCGATTCCGAGACGTTGGCTTGAGGGGCGTTTTGGTCATTTTATCTATTTTCGCGCCCTAGCATTAATTTTAATNTTTAATCTTCCGTGTATAAGCTAAACTCTATACACTAAATCATCTACTATATAAGCAATAGACATACAAACAAATACATGATCTATTTAAAATAAACACTTTATTGAATTGAATAAATAAATATAAACAATTGTTCCATAAAGAATACTATAACAATACGCATGGTTTATAGTATATCCTAACACTTCACACAATCATAGATGAACCCAGAAGACTTTGTACAAGTTTATTATAGACAAATGATTGATCCCTAAGATATTGGTATACAGTCAAGACCTCTTTATAACAACATCCCCATATAATAGTCATTTACTATAAAAGTCAAATTTTTCTCAGAATCGATTTTATGTTATGTTATAATATATGTCCTCTATAACAACATTTCACCGTAGCAACCAAAAAATATCGGAACAAACTCATTTTTTCTCTTGAATAGTTCTCTAGCGACTTTAGGTGTTAGATTAGTTAATGGGAAAAGTTTTACTATATCGAAAAGTTTGATTGAGAGAACTGAATGGGTGGCTTTATAAAGAAAGGCCAAAACTTGAGGTGCGTCTGAATAAATTGGTACTTGCGAATAAATTGAGCATTAGAATAACGAACATTAGCTTCAGAATTATGAGAAATATGGATAGTGTTTCTAAGCGAACAATAGCTTAAGAATGCTGAGCGATATGGAGAGTGTTTCTAATTAGATGTTTTATCCAATCTTATTCATCATCTTTTGTTTATCTTATAGTTCCTATCACATTTTAAAATTGTATCACCGTTGGAAGTTTAGAGTAAGTAGTTAATGCTTTGTCTATAGAACAAAAAAAATCTTTTTCCGTCAATAAAAATTTTAAAACTCACCGAAAAATAATGTCCAAGAGGGTTATTGTTTCCTAACCCTTAAAGGTTAAGGGGGTTAAGTGGAATTTACTCAAAAAATTCACATTGGACAAAACTATCAATTTAATTATTTTTCTGTAATACTTTGAAATCATCTAAAATTTTGATTACTAAATCTTTCTTTATTTAAACTATAAGTTCTATTATTTAGGACTTTAAAATCAATTAAAAATTTACCTTAATTTTTTCTTATAAGTTAAAATTTAGACTTTTACTATTTCACATTGGATAGAAATTAGCCCATTCCACAAAATCAGACATCCCGAAAGGATGTGCACGACCAAGACCAAATTTAGAAGAGTTGAATTGCACTACATTATCATCCAAAACCAAAATTTTAACAAATGGTTGGACTAAATCATCAATAAGGATTCTAAGGAACATTCTTTGACGTTATGTAAATAGAAGATTTTAAGTGCTCCCAATCCCAAGAGAAATATTTAGCAAAAATAAAATAATAAATTAATAACATAAAAATTAATTTGGAAATTTTGAATTGGGAACACCCCATACTGATAACAGATTCATTTTAACATTCAAGATTTAACATTGATGTGCAAACAGTTTGAACTACAAAAGAAGAAATTAAAACCCCAAAGAATGATAGAATGAAACATATATTGGAGTATTGGAAGTCAACTAGAATTGCATTCAGTTAACAGAGTTGTCACTAGAGTCAGAATTGTTACTTTCAGTTTTTTGATCGTCAGAATCGTCTGAACTCGTAATTTCTTGCTCTTCATCGGAATCGGCGGTGAAGAAAGCAATTCTTCAATATCCTCCTCAAATTTCAATAGTTCTTGGGGCAAGACATTTTCTTGATCAATTATATATCTCCCTCAACATCTAGCATCTCATCAAGATTGTGCGCTTAATGTTCATAATGTCTACTTCTTCATCATTCATGAGGGCATCTAGAACTGTAGTATTGCTTGCAACACTAGAACCAGATGAAGAATTGTTGTCTGTCATTTTCGATAGTAGTTGCACGGATACAAGGGCGGCTCCGAAAATTGGTGGCTTAAAGCCAAATTTTAATAAGAGGCCTTATACTTTTTTTATTAGTACGTGTACACACATATATGCAAAAAAATTAATCTTGCCATTTTTTTCATACTTGTTGTTTATATCATATATTCTTAAATGACATAAAGTCTTTAACTTCACATAGTAATATCATTATTTATATTAAAAAAGGAAAATTTAAATAAATGGATATTAGACATGTATTTGCAATATGTTACCTTTGATATTGTTGAAAAAAATATATTTACTAATATGAAGATTTAAGTAGTTTAATTCAAAGTTTTAAAAATATTTTTACTGTTTAAGAGTAGACACCTTTCTTTCTTTTCTACCATTTTTNACAACTCATGATGTATGAGTTAGGCGCGCGTCATATGGTATTGAATTCTTCCCTTAAGTAAAAATGGTAAAGAGTGAGCCCATTATTCATCATGTTTTGAACCTTGCGACATTTGCCTCGGGGATTTCTTAGTTAAAAAAGATGAGACACAAAAGAACTTGCTTTCTGGTGTGTGGATCAATCAAATGTGACAAAAAGAAATAGTTAATTTAGAGAATTGGAGTTGAAATTAGAAAGTAAAATCGTAAGAACCATGAAAAAAACTATACATAAAAAAAGAAAAATAAAATTGATGAGAAGATAAATATATTATTTAATTTAGTGAGAAATATTTTTCTCAATTAACTCACTTAATCTTACGTCTACCAAATGTTAAAAATTATTAAAATTTGAAATCTTTTATTATTAATTATATAAATATAAATTATGAAGTATATATTATACAATAATATAGTAGTAATTTTTATTTTTGGGGCCTTAATTATTTGGGGGCCTAAGGCAAGGACTTCACTTGCCTTACCCTAGAGCCGCCCTTGCATGGATAGAGGTAGAACTAGAAATTAATATACTATTTATAGAGGATTAAACTCCTAAGTCCTATTCCAAAATATAGCTACCGACTTCAATGTCTTTTCGTTTCTTTTTGTTTTATTTTTTTAACTCTAAAAACTGCATTTTAATTTTGTTACCATGGCAGGCTCTAATGTTATAAGCTAGTAAGAAATAATAGGTTTATAGGATTTTAAAAGTGTTAAAAAAATATTACAAGTAGAAGATAATAATCTAATTGATATACTTAATCAAATAAAAAAACTTGATCTTTTCAAAATACTTATAAAATAATACTCCCTCCGGTCCACAATAAGTGACCATTTTACCTTTCTATTTTGGTCCAAAATAAGTGTCCATTTATATAATCAAAAATGAATTAATTTTATTTTTCCAAAAATTTGCCCATATTTACATATTCCATTGTGTCAAGGTAACAATTAATTAAGGTTAATTTAGTGAATACATCTTCTTTCTTTAGGAATTTGTATTTTCTTAATGGGCGTGTCAAAGGTGAAATGGTTACTTATTGTGGACGAGAGGGAGTATTAACGTGAAAATAGCACATGCTGGCCAGTTTTCAGACTAGTGATTAAAAATACAGCGTTTGCAAAGCCATTAAAAAATAGCCTTTATTTTGCTGTAACACAGAAAGTTCCAACATAATATACTGGAGATTGGTGTACATGTTTATGAACTTCCAGCATATTATGCTGGAACTCCAGCACACAGAAAGTTCCAGCATAAAATACTGGAGATTGAAGCACCTGTGTATGAACTTCCAGCATATTTTGCTGGACCAGTATATAATGCTGGAACTCCAGTATATTATGATGGAGTTCCATTATATTTATACTGGAACTCCATCATAATATACTGGAGTTCCAACATAATACACTCGAACTCCAGTATATTATACTGGAAGTTCACATGTAAAAAATTCGAACTCCAGTATATTATGCTTGTATATTTTTTGGATTTTGAATAATATTTTTGTTCAGATTTATCTTTACATGAAAAGTGGCTAAATTTGGATTACTTTTGAAACTATGGCTATTTTTCAATTACCACATGTAAATCTGGCTATTTTTGAATTTCACCCAGTATTAACGGTTCCTATAACCGTTGCCTCATCGAAAAGAAGTTTTTTAAAACTAAAATGGATATAATATTATTTAAGATCAATAATTTCTTATGAATGATTAATTAAGCTGGCTATATTATCAATTAAAAAGGAATTATTAGAAGAAATCGATTATAAAATATTTATTAACAATTTTGCATCTCAAAAACCTAGGAAAATAGACCTCAAATAAAAGTATATATTATAAACTATTTAAAAATGTAGGTCTCACATTAAATTTTGGCTTTAGGCCACATACGTGCTTCAGTCGCACTTGTTAGTTACACTTTCCTAACAAGTTTATTTAATGAAAATTTTTCAGAAGTATTACTATTTTGAATTGTTAACTATTTTGACTTATAATACTTTTACGTAGTTTTTTAAATTTTTAAATTTTATTTTAAAAAATAAAAAATTTATGTCTGAATTCAGTGAAGGTTGGTGGTGGTAACGATCGCGACAATGGCTAGTGTTGCGATGGTGGTTTGTGAAGGCGTTGATAGTGGTGGCTGATGATGGAGGTGGTTGGTTGTTTGATGATCATAGCTGATAATAGTGGTTATGTGTGGGTGGAGGCTCGTGGTTGTGGTTGGTAGTGGTGACCCAATAGCAAAGTCAGAAATTTGAGTAAGGGGATTCAAAAAAAATATAAAAATGTCATGCCTAATATACGAATTTATGTCAAAGGAATTCAATACACAACACCCGCACACTCTCTATATACAGAGAGACTAAGTGGTGACAGTTTGTGGAAGGGGCCGGTGGCGGAGGTAATTGACAATAGTGGTGGTATGGTGATGACTAGCGGTGGCGGCTATGGGCAATTATAATAAATAGAGCATGGTAAAAGTTACATTGGCATGAATCTTTAAGTTAGTGTCTTAATGATTTTACTATATCGTACAAAATATAAATGATTCAAAACTATTACTACAAAGAAGCAAATAAGTAGTTCTGAAATGAAAAAAAACAATACATTTAATTGGCTAGATTTGAGTGATTGGAATTCAAACCTCCGTGAAAGAAATTAGTTGGACTCCTAGACTCATTTGCTAGTGACCAATTTTATGTAATGAAGTATTTCTATGATAAGAGTGTGTTGTAGTAATATCTTGATTAAAGTCACCATAAATGTATTTGCTAAACATTATTATAGTCACTAGTGAATAGTTTCGCGCATCGCGCGCACGACCCTAGCTCTCCTTCCGTGAACTGTCTAGACGGCACCTAGTCTCTATGACTAGGTAGGCGTAACATTGCGGAAAAAAGAACGAAAGATATAAAAGTATCAACTAATAAGTAAATTTAAACAAGAAATGCGATGCCACTCGGCATATACATTAATCACTTCCGAACAGTACATAAGCTCTCCTAGAACCCGGAATATCATGAGTCACAAGCTACAGAAAGAAAACAGTACTTCTAAACTCCAGAATCTATCAACGAAGAAAATACAATAAGTCTTTAACTTGAGGAAGAGTAGATAGGGACTCCTAGGTCTGCGGACGCGGCAAATATACCTTGAAGTCTCTACAGTCGTCTCGCCTCACTGGAAATGCAACTGATGTGACGTACCTGGATCTGGACATGAAAAATATGTGCAGGAAAGGGCATGAGTACACCACAACGGTGCTCAGTAAGTGCCTGTCACGACCCATTTTCCATAATAGGTCATGATGGCGTCTAACACCGTTGTCAGGCCAGCCGATGCGGAATGTGATTAAGTTCTCATTTTACTTTAGCCAAAGACAGTTATACTAGATTTTCGAATTTAAAGATAAGACCAGTAAAGATCATAAAGTGCTAAAATAGCGATACAACCCTAAAATAAATGTCTACTACTGTGTGTGCCAGAACCTGGTGTCACAAGCTACGGGCGACTAGTAGAATATACACAAAAGAATAATACACTATCCTACTGTCTGAATCGGAATAGACATAAACAGAAAGTACAAGAAAGGACTTCTTCGGCTGCGGATCGGCATGAAAGAGAAGCAGCTCACCGTAGAAGTCCCCAAGCGTGCTCACTGATGCACACCAGGATGATGTCCAGATCCACCTGCCTCAAATCCTGTACATTTAAGTACAGAAGCGTAGTATGAGTACATAAACCACATGTACTCAGTAAGTATCCCGTCTAATCTCGAAGAAGTAGAGACGAGAGGTCGACTTGATACTTACCAAGGTCAAGATAATATAATAATAAAGTGAGATATACAGCATGAAGAATTTCCAATAACACAAGTTTAAGAGAAGAATCATATTCATGTTCTTGACATAATTAAACTACTAGTTTTCCCTTTTTCATATTAATCAAGTGATCATGTCATATCTAAATGTAAGCATATAAATCATGCACAATCATGCCGAGGTCGACGGCCCGCTCCAACAGAAAATAAATTGTGCACTGCCGAGGGTCGAACGACACGAACCATAGATGCATCTATTATCACCGAGGCGTTCGGCCTGATCCATAATCATCAAGAAAATATCAAGAAAAGCGCATAAGGCTCAATTACATACAAGGGAATTCCTACCAAGGCTCAACAAACTCATACGTTCACCTTTCATTTCCTCAAGTCTCTAGCAAATCAAAATGATCATATTGGCAATTTAAAATAAGAGATATTCCCCAATTAGACATGACGTGGGTCCTAAACTACCCGAACAATTATCATATAGTAGCTACGCACGGACTCTCGTCACCTAGTACGTACGTAGCCCCCGCATTTAGCAACAATTACTCATTTAAAATTCTATGGGGACAATTCCCTCTTACAAGGTTAGAAAGGAGACTCACCTCGCTCCAAAGTGCACTCCCAATGTCAAAGAACGAGCCCAAGTCCTTAATTCGAAGCCGGACAATCCCAAACTAATCAAACGAAGTAAGAACTAGTAAATAAAGGCTTACAAGGTTGAATTCTAGCTATTTAAGCAATTTCCTAACCATTAACACAAGTTTCCTAAATTCCGACCCCGGGCCCACGTGCTCGGATTCCGAGATTTTTCGAAGGAAGTTGTTCTCTATCACCTAAGGATCACAAATATATGATTTCTAGTTCACTACATGGCAAATTATGTGATAAAACCTTAGTTTTTATTAAACCCTAGGTCTAGCTCAAATCCCTTGATTTTACCTAATTTTTAGTGTTAAATCTACCTAATGTTTATGTATTTGAACTAAAAATGAGTGGGGATTACTTACCTTGCAATGTTATGTTGAAACCTCCTCTTTGGAATCACCAAAGTCGCCTAAGTGTTGAGAGTAATGTGGAAGAAATGAGTTTGGGTTCGTATTAATGAACCCTTCTGCCCCCAGTGATTTCCGCTTCTGCGGAAGGAATCTCGCTTCTGTGGGTTCCACTTCTGCGGACCTGAGCCGCTTTTGCGGAAATGGGAAAGGGGGCCGGGGCCGCTTCTGCGGTCATAATCTCGCTTCTGCGAGGCCGCTTAAGCGGAAAGCCCACCGCTTCTGCGGTTCTGGGCCTGGGCGGATGGACCGCTTCTGCGGTCAGGGGTCCGCTCCTGCGGTTTCCCCTGGGCCTGGCCCCTTCCGCGTCTGCGATAAAACGACCGCTTCTGCGGTCTCGCTTCTGCGGTCCAAGAGCCGCAGAAGCGGTTATGACAGAAGCAGCAGATAAGGTTTTTCCTAATTTTTCAACTTCACTCGAACATCGACCATTTGATGCTCGGGGCTCCCGAGCCCCGCCCGAACATACCGACAAGTCTGAAATCACGAGGCGGACCTACTCGAGCCCTCGAAACGCTTAAAACAACGCTAAATCAGGGAATCAACCCCAAAACCAAATGATTCAAATCATTGAACCTTCAAGTTCTAAATTTCCTCCTAACGGGTCAAAACACCCTTAAACCACTCGGATTGACACCAAATTTTACAGGTAAGTCTTAACTGATATTTCGGACTTGTACCAAGTTTCGGAATCGAAATTCGAACCCGATACCTAGGAAAACAGTAATTTCTTAGTTTATTTAAATCTTAGAAACTTAAACTTAACAATTTCATATAAAAATTCATTACTCGGGCTAGGGACCTTGGAATTCGATTCCGGGCATACGCCCAGGTCCCATATTTCCCCACGGACCCTCAGAAATTGTCAAATTACGATTCCGGGTCCGTTTCCCCAAAATGTTGACCGAAGTCAAACTTGGCCTTTTTAAAGAAACTTAAAGAAGCAACTAGGCTTATTCTTGCTCAAAACTCTTCTAACTTCCGAACCACCCGTCCCCGCAAGTCATAAATTAGCTAAAGCAAGTGCGGAAAGTATTATTTAAGGGAACGGGGTTCGAAAATGCAAAACGACCAGTCGGGTCGTTACATTCTCCACCTCTTAAACAAACGTTCGACCTCGAACGGACATAGAAAAGTACCTGGACTGCTGAACAAGTGGGGATATCGGCTCCGCATGTCCTCCTCGGACTCCCAGGTCGCCTCCTCGACCGGTTGGCCCCTCCACTGGACTCTTACCGCAGAAATCCTCTTGGACCTCAACTGGCGATCCTGTCTATCCACAATGGCAACTGGCTCCTCCTCGTAGCGCTAGCTCTCATCTAACCGAATGGTACCAGA